>NW_024621593.1:0-1160 GCF_008729295.1 Plectropomus leopardus | reverse complement strand
ACACAACTATAACTTTAACTTTAAAGGAATATTTCACCCACAAAATGACCATTTGTGTTTGAATTAGTCAAGTCACGTTACCTTGTATTTCTGAAGAAAACGTTTTTCTCCCATACCTGCACGGGAAATGGCAAACATTGATTTCTTGATTGACCGGGGACCGTTTAACATCAGCAAAACTACATCAAAACATTTGCTTACAAACTCACGTGCAGCTTGTTTAAATCCTATCCCAAAGAGCATAGATAACATTCACTTTCTGTTCAACTTTATTTATTCATTTTATATTGGTGCAAAAAGACAAAACAGAAAGTGTGAAACAGTGATTGAATTTCAGGTTCAACCATGGTACATACCGGGGAAAATTTATTGAAGGACACGCCTAGTGTGTGCGTGTGTGTGTGTGTGTTTGTGTGTGTGTGTGTGTGTGTGTGTGTGTGTGTGTGTGTGTGTGTGTGTTATCAAAGGATATAAAAAGAAAAACAAGGGGACATAACAAACAGAAGCAGCAACAACAATAACAAACAAAAGAAAAAGGTGAAAGCAATGATTCAATGATTCTAATATCTTGCAAAAGAAGTTAAATTTGGGAAGATTTTTGAAATATGGTTTCCATGCCTATACATGTGAGTGTGTTTGTTTGCAAGGGGAAAAAACAAATGAGAAAAAAAGAAGAAGAAAATAACAGTATTAATAATTATCATAGTAATACTAGTAATAAGAAAAATAGCAATCATAGTAACAGTGGTACATAATAATAATGTGATATTAGCAATGCATGTTTAGGAAAAAAACACTAGGTTGTAATAATCCAAAGGGGGTGATAAATAAATAAATATTTTATTTTTAGGGGTTTTTTTTTAGGTCCTTTCCTTGCTATGATTTATTTATTTATTTGCTAATTTTCAGTAATCTACTCATACTTTTTACTAATTTCTTTCTTAATTTGCTCATTGCTTTTTTCTCAAGCTAATTTGCCCTGGTTTCAAAGGATTAACCCTAAACTGATGCTTAACCCGAGTCTTAACCCTTAAACTGTCCCTTTAAAGGAGTGCTTAACGTCTGCTCTTGTGAAAACAGTTTTAACATAAAAATCAGATCTCGTCCGAAACACGTGACGCATTTGTTAATTCATTCATCCATTTAAATCATGCTCATGT
>NW_024621592.1:0-1081 GCF_008729295.1 Plectropomus leopardus | reverse complement strand
CAGAGTCCAAAACACACCTGAGCAACATGTCAGAGTCCAAAACACACACAGAAATGTTAGAAAATTATCAAAAAATAGAGAAAGTACATTTATGATGATTAAATATTCAAAATAATCACAATATAGATTTTTTTGGGCAATTTCCTTGTTTGTTTTTTTAATTTACTTTTTTCAGATTTTTTTTGTAAATTTTTGCTTTTTTTTGCTAATTTTTGGTCTTTTTTTGCCCCTAAAAAAATCAAGCTAATTTGCTCAGGATTTGAAGGGTTAACTGGCAGATTAAATGACTACAGTGTGTGTGTGTGTGTGTGTGTGTCTGCTGTAACCCTTCTCTTAGCAACCAACTGTGCAGCAACACACAAGTTTCTGATGTGTTGCAATAACACGACACACACACACACACACACACACACACACACACACACCCCTCTGACTGTGTGAGCTTGTCAGGGCCTCTCATATCTCCCTGCACTGCATGATGGGAGGTGTGCGAGTCACTGGTCACGTCCCCCTGACAGACGTTTCCATGACATCACATGACGGCCCGCCTTTGTTTCATAAGGAACGTTCGGAGAACAGCGAGTAAAAGGACATAAAAGGAAGTGAAACTTTCAAACTTTCCCCAGCTGAGTCCCGTAAATAACCATCATTAACCCACGGAGCGCCAGAAAGCAGCCGAGCACCGAATCTTTGATTTAATATTAAATTCCACGCTTGAACTTTGGTCAGATGTTGACAGACAGTCAGCTGAGTCACACTTTAACTGTCACCATAACAACATGAGGTGAGGCGGCGACAGACGTCAGCAGATCGTCTGTTTCATCGTGCGTATAATCACAAAACTCTTTTATCCCTCTGACCTGAACATTAACAACCACAGGAATTAAACAGATCCTCGGAGGGAAAAAACGCTTATTTTCACTGTAGTTGATCTATTTTTCCTCGTTTATACTTCAGTGCTGTTCTTTAATCATAGTTTTATCCATTTGTCTTTTTTAGTCCTTCAAACAGCAGAAATTATGAAAATTTCTATTGTGATTCATGACAGCAGCTCTGATGCTGGGCGTAGAAAAGTATATAT
>NW_024621591.1:0-2083 GCF_008729295.1 Plectropomus leopardus | reverse complement strand
TTTCAGCTGTTTTTGGGACATGTCATATTTTGACATTTTTGCCTTACGATAGCCTTGCTTTTTTGGTCATTTTTTCAAGACGCTATATCATGGATTTTTGGCTGTTTTTGCAATAAACTATGCTATGGCATATCTCGGCACACTTTTTTATGATGTTTTGAGGTGTTTTCAGCTGTTTTTGGGACATGTCATATTTTGACATTTTTGCCTTACTATAGCCTTGCCTTTTCGGTGATTTTTTTTTACATGAATTATTATGGGTTTTTTTGGCTGTTATTGCAACAAATTATGCTATGGCATGTCTTGGCACACTTTTTTTATGTTGTTTTGAGGTGTTTTCAGATGGTTTTGGGACATGTCAAATTTTGACAACTTTGCCTTACTATAGCCTTGCTTTTTCGGTCATTTTTTTTTTTTACATTCATTATTATGTTGTTTTTGGCCATTTTTTGGTCCCTGTTTTCAACATGCTATGCTATTGTCCGTCTCTGTGAGCTATATTAAGCGGTTTTCAGCCATTTTTGGATTATGTCAAAATTTGACATTTTTGCCATACTATAGTATGCGATGGTTGGCCATTTTTTCGAAATGCTATATTATGACTGTTTGGCCTTTTTTTGGCCCTGTTTCAACATGCAATGCTATGGCATGTCTCTGTGAGCTATAATAAATGGGTTTCAACCATTTTTGAGACAGGTCAAAATTTTAGATTTTTGCCATACTACAGTATGCGATCTTTGGCCATTTCTTCAAAATGTTATATTGTGACTTTCTGATCTTTTTTTTACCCTGTTTTCAACATGCTATGCTATGGCACGTCTCTGTCAGCTATAATAAACTGTTTCCAGCCATTTTTGGGACATGTCAAATTTTGAGATTTTTGCCATACTATAGTATGTGGTTTTTGGCCATTTTTTCAACATGCTATATTATGACCTTCTGGCCTTTTTTTGGCCCTGTTTTCAACATGCTATGCTATGGCGCATTTCTGTGAGCTATAATAAGAGGTTTCCAACCATTTTTCGAGACAAGTCAAATTTTTTGATTTTTGCCATACTATGTTATGAAGTTTTTGGCCATTTTTTCAACATGATAAATTATGACGTTTTTGGCCTTTTTTGTCCCTTTTTTTCAATATGCTATGCTATCGCTTGTATCTATGAGCTATAATAAGCAGTTTCATGCTTATTTTTGGACATGTCAAAATTTGAATTTTTTTTGCTATACTGTACTATGTGGTTTTCAGCCACATGTTCCACATGCAATATTAAGACATTTTTGGCCCTTTTTCTAATATGCCATACTATAGTGCATCTCTACGAGCTATAATAAGCAATTTTCAGTCATTTTTTGGACATGCCATAAGTGACACCTGCTGCCACACTCCCCCCTCCTTTTGTGTGTAACCTGCTTTGGAGGGCTGTGTGTATGTATGTATGTATGTATGTATGTATAGGTGTGAAAGTGCTTGTGTGTGTGTGAGTGGTGTGCAAATTGCAGGCTGATGCCGTCCACCTGTGTGGTGCTGCCAAGGAAGAAGATCTGATTGGTGCGCAGCTGCTACTCCTCAATCAGCCACGGAAGTGGACCACCAACACACAACCCCATAAGAAGCTGAGTCTGTCTTCAACCTTCGCTCCTCTTGATTCTAGAGAGAAAGCCTTGCAGCGTCCTCTATGCTTTTGTTGAATATCGTAATTTTGGGCCTTAGACTGTGGTTAGAGCACTATTATGTGAATTGTTAGTTCTTTGGTTTGGTTGGGTGCTGTTATATTTCTGTTTTTGGTTAGTTAGGTTTGTTTTCATTTATTAATGGGATTTATTAAGTCAAGAAAACATCCTTTACTTAATTTGTTATTAATTTGTTTACTTAACAGCAATCAATGGCCCTTTGTTCAACACACAATTACTTTTACAATAAATGACTTTCATTTTGCCAATTACATCTGGTGTCATTTTTTCTTCCCTTTTTGCCTCTCAAGGCTGGTCGTAACACTACATGACAGCTTTTTTGGCAATTTTTGGGCCTTTTTTGACATACTATACTATGGCAACTCTCTACAAGGCACATTTTATATAAGAA
>NW_024621590.1:0-1369 GCF_008729295.1 Plectropomus leopardus | reverse complement strand
CCGTTTTTTCAACATTCTATGCTATGGCATGTGTCAGCACGCTAATTAATGTGGTTTTCAGTTGTTTTCGCCTGTTTTTAGGACATGTCAATTTTTTACATTTTTGTCATACTATAGCCTTGCTGTTTTGGTCATTTTTTCGACATGTCATATTTTGGTGTTTTTGACCGTTTTTGCAACATTCCATGCTATGGTGTGTCTCAGCATATTATTTAATGCAATTTTCAGCTGTTTCAGCTGTTTTGGGGACATGTCAATTTTTGACAATTTTGCCATACTATAGCCTTGCTTTTTTGGTCAATTTTTCGACATGACATATTATGGTGTTTTTTCAGTTTTTGCAAAATTCTATGTTATGGCATCGCACAACATTTAATGCGGTTTCAAGCTGTTTTCAGCTGTTGGGACGTCATTTTTTTTTACATTTTTGGTTATTTGGTTATTTTTTCGACATGTGAATGTTTTTTTTGGCTGTTTTTGCAACATTGTACGCAATGGTGTGTCTCAGCATGCATCTAATGCGGCTTTAAGCTGGTTTCAGTTCATGTTAGTTTTTTATTTTTTAGCCATACTTTAGTATGGCATTTTCGTTGTTCTTACAACATGCTATATTATGGTGATTTTGGCCTTTTTTGCAACATTTTTTTGCTGTGGTTATTCTTGGCACACTATTTTTTTCTGTTTTTGAGACATGTCATATTTTGACATCTTTGCCATTGGTATTGGCATTTTGGTCATTTTTTCAACATGGTATTTCATGGTGTTTGTTGCCTTTTTTCAACATTTTATGCCAGGACGTGTCTTGGAACACTATTTAAGGCAGTTTTCAGCAGTTCGTAGTTGTTGTTTCAATTTTGACAACTTTGCCATACCATAGTATGGCATTTTGTTCATTTTTTCAATGTGCTATATTATGGTGTTTTTGGTCTTCTAGGCTTCTACCAAAAAATGATACCCCAAGCAGGAGGAGGAAGTTTCTACTCAAACACGCCATCCCAAGGCCAGCCAATGAGAAGAGACGGAGAGTGGAGAGAGTGACGCAACAGACGTCCAGATGAAAGTACAACAACAAAAATGTGTTACCAACCATCATCTCTCATGACCAAACCGGATTTATTAAGAATAGGCATTCTTTTTTTAACTTAAGATGTCTTTTTTATACAGTCTACTGTCCCCCCACAACCTCCGTACCAGAAGCTGTGATATCATTAGACACAGAAATGGCTTTTGATCGGGTGGGGTGGAAATGTCTTTTTTACACTTTGGAGTTTGGCTTTGGCGGAAATTTCATTGCATGGGTGAAGCTACTTTTTTCAAAAATGTACAAGAGCTGGACTTTCCAGATATCCCAGAATGATTGACCATACAT
>NW_024621589.1:0-1463 GCF_008729295.1 Plectropomus leopardus | reverse complement strand
AACATGTACTCTGTAGTTTCATCTTGCTCTCACCCTCTAACTCCTTAGCAGTAAAATATCTGAGCCTGGGTTACTCGGATTCCAATGCACAACAGTTAACATTCTTGTCTTTCCAGAATGAATGCAATGCTTTTCATATTAGAAAGTGGAAACTTTCAACATTTTTTGTGCAGCCTAGCCAGCCCCGAAGGTAGCAGAAACAAAGAATCCTGTAAAGAGTGATATTTCTTGCTTTCTCTTCACTGCGTTTGATGAACTCAAGCAGGCTGCATCATATACGTTGAATCATGGAGGAATTGCGGCTTTAAGATCTCTGACATGAAATCATAGTTACGAGTTAGTGTTTGACAGCGTGAAAATTGAAGCGTAACCGAGCGTGTATGTCTTGTGTGTCTTCTATCTACATTTACAGTTTGTGCGTGTTTCTGCGCGTACATGTGATTTGTGTGCTTGCGCGTGAGTTAGTGTCACTGTAATTGAGACCTTTTAGCATCGCATGACATTTTATGAAGGGTATAAAACATGGGGACCCTATCTGGATGGAGGAGATTCTGATTGGATGAGCATCAGGGAGAGGGTTTGACTGGCATTAAATTAATATTTGCCACCTGATCTACATCATAACACCTGTCACAGTGATGGCCTGGCTGCAGACACGGAGAGAAATACACACAGGCAGACACGTTTTGGTGTGTCAGATGAGTCAAAGGAGGATATTAAGGCTGAATTAAATCTGTGGTGCTGTCAGACTGCTGGAGACCATACATAAAACTGACTGGTGTGGGGTGTGGCATGCTGCACTGATGCTGCGTGTGCATGAGCATGCGTGCATCCACTGCTGGCACACACACAGCTGAGCAGCTCATCGTTGCTTGGCGAGTATACGCCCGCTCAGCGGTTTGCGCTCTGCTCCCTCCAGTCCCCATATATATAAACCTTCAGGCGTGGCGGGACGATAAATCACACGACTAACAGAGCGAAAGACCCCGTCTGCTGTGAAAAGATGGCCTTTCATGAATATATATGGAAAGAGCGTGTGTATCTTTGCCAACTCGCCATCTCAAGTCTGCTCTCCCTGACATGATTGAAGATTGAGTGATTATGTGACGATGGTGGTGGCACACCCGCTGTTGAACAGTGGATGCGCACACACACACACACACACACACACACACACACAGAGGCAGATATGTGCACTTGACATGCATAATTTGGAGATCATGTATGTGAGGAGAGCAGAGACTGAAACACACAGAGAAAGATTTGACTTGAGTAACAAACTCTCACACGCCCACATTCGCGCTCACACTCGCACTACAGCTGCTGTCTGGCCGGCAACATCCATCTTCCACCAGATCAGGGAGAGTGACAGATTGCTCTCCGGGTGGCTGATCGAAGGGCCACTGGTGCCAGTTAGCCAATCACAGCAGGAGAGGATCAAGCCAAATAGCTCAACCCTCAAG
>NW_024621588.1:0-2514 GCF_008729295.1 Plectropomus leopardus | reverse complement strand
CACACACACACACACACACACACACACACACACACACACACACACACGCAGTAAATGCCTGAACAGTCACAGCTCCCAAAATTCAGGACACTCAGTCACCTGTCTCTCAATCCATCTAATACGCACACACAGGAATGACTGGAGCTGTCCATTAGTGTCTAACAAGCGCTCATAAAGCTACGTCACAGCGACAGACAGCAGGTTTCCGATGGATGACGGTGACGTGTATTTTGGAGAAGCTGCTGAATGTACTGAGTAACTCCAAATTATTTAAGTGTATAAGTGTATGTAACAAGTAATGTGTGCATACGTGTGAGCTTATGTGAGAGCGCTGATAAGAGACAGACAGCGAGATCGACAGAGATATAAAGCTCAGAGGAAAGAGAGAGAGAGAGAGTGCTAGCTTGACTGAAAGAAGCACTTAGAAAGGAGAAATGGGACCACTGGTCTCCATGGCAACCTGGCGACCGGTGTAAAGTAAGACAGAGGGTGAGGAGGGAAGGGGGGGGGGAGATGATGGGGAGGGGAAGCTTTTGCCCGAAGCAGAGGATGTGCAGCGGGCCCGCCTCGTCCAAGTAACCTAGCCGAGATCGATAGGTTGATTGGGTTCAGACGTTGTGTGCCCACCGGTCTCTGCCCAGGGCCCGTCTGAAGAGATGACTGCTCACATCGTCTGCTGAACTACAACATGGCCTCCAAAACCACAGAGGAGCAGAGGGAGGCGGTGGGCAGTGCCAGAGTGTGCGGAGGTTCCCAAGCCACACAGTTTCAAATATGAAGTGAAGGCTGGTCTCAGGTGAGGCCGCAAAATAAAGCACAGAG
This sequence comes from Plectropomus leopardus, assembly GCF_008729295.1. Lineage (NCBI taxonomy): Eukaryota > Metazoa > Chordata > Actinopteri > Perciformes > Serranidae > Plectropomus > Plectropomus leopardus. Next base: position 1,692 of record NW_024621588.1, on the reverse strand, counting down.
AAAAGGACAATGGGTGGTGAAGGGGAAAATAAAAAATAATTATAACTCGAAATATGCCACTGTGCACAACTCAAGTTTCTCTTACAGTTTACACCCATGTCTGTGAAAACGAGGACGCCTCACACTCTTACCCCTGGCAGCACTTTAAAATGTGCACAGTTTCAAGATTAGTGTCACAAAGTCAGTATCTGAGCAAATACCTCCTGCTGAGTAAAGGCCAGAAAAGTGATCTGCAGAACATTATGATGATGTCACAGTTGACCTTTGACTTCTTAGATATAAAATGTTAGAAAATCAGAATTATATCCATTAGAAATTTGTGTAAAAGTTTATCATATTTGTATCTGAGTTATAGCCAAAAACATGTTTTATAAGGTCACCATGACCTTGACCACCAGATTCCAATCAGTTCATTCTTGAGTCCAAGTGGACGTTTGTGCCAAATGTGAGAAAATTCCCTCAAGACCATCTTCACATATTACTTTCACAAGAATGAGAAGGATGCAAGGTAACCATGACCTTGACCTTTGAACACCAAAATTTAACCAGCTAGTCTTTGAGTCCACTTGAACACAAATTTTTAAGAAATTCTCTTAAGGTGTTCTTGAGATATCATGTTCCCAAGAACGAGACTGATGATGTCACAGTCGCATTCACCTCTGACCTTTGACCACCAAAATCGAATCATTTCATTTTTTAGTCCAAGTAAAAGTTTGTGCCAAATTTGAGAAAATTCCCTCAGGGTTTTCTTGAGATATCTTGTTCACAAGAATGACACAGACAAGGTTCCAGGAACCTTGATCTTTGACCTATGACCACCAAACTCCAACCAGCTTATCCTTGAGTCTAAGTGGATGTTTGTGCTAAATTTAAAGAAATCCCTACATGGCGTTCTTGAAATATTGCATTCAAAAGAATAGGCCAGATTGACGGTGCAGAGGCATAAAAAGGAAATTTGAGAGGTGGAGTAACAGTAAAATGACAATAAATCAATAATCAAAGAGCCGCCTTTGCTTTGTATATAAATTAAGTCAAAACGAGCACTTCTTTGCAATAAAATTACAAGCAATCTCATATATTGCTGAAATATGTCAATCTCCCTCACAGCCACAGGCTTCAGCTGTCCATCATCTGCTCTCCTGTCATAAACTTCAGTCACAGAGCGCTCATGTTTCTCCACGCTGCTCCCATGTAATTATATTTAACGTTATCAAAGCTGAAAGACAGCTATGAGTGCAGTGAACAGAGTGCTCGACAGTTATGAAGAATACACAGCAAGTTTAGAGCAAGTCAAAAGTCAAAATGTACCACATCAGATAATATTAAGCTGTCCAAGTAGCTCCACTATCACAGATGTGAAAATACAAAAGCACAGGCCTTCCTTTCAAAATATTCTCTTCCTGCACAACTGCAGTGTTTTTAAACCATTAATTTTAAATAATCTTGAGAAAAGTCAAAGTGAAACTTAACCGTTCATTGTGCTGGATGTAAAACTCTGCTTTCACTTATAAACTGCTCCTCTCATCCATCCTTGTGATGTGATCAGCTGAGAGCAGATTGACAGATAAATTATCCACCCCACGAGTGACAAACTGCTGCCGAGGAAAAAAAAGAAAGAAAGAAAAGAATTCGTGGAGAGGTCCCGCAAAAATACAAAACAGAAGAACAGAACATAATTTATTATTTCAAAAG
>NW_024621586.1:0-2039 GCF_008729295.1 Plectropomus leopardus | reverse complement strand
TGTTTTTTTTTGTGTTTTCCTGGAAAAGTCCTGGAAATACATTGGTGAAAATGTGTATCAGCCCCCCTTGGCGGTGCCACTGTGTTGGTGTGTTGTGATTGTGGGCATGTTGAGACTCTTTGTGTTGTCATGGCATGAAAACACACACACACACACACACACACACACACACACACACACACACACACACACACACACACAGGGCTAAATCCTAGTAAGCCTATCAAAGCTGCCTGTTGAACACTGGTAGGTGTGTCTGTGTGTGTGTGTGTGTGTGTGTGTGTGTGTGTGTGCGTGCGTGTGTGCGTGTGTATTAGGGTTACACTGCTGACTCAGGAGGATCAGATGTTGTTAATCTGCTCCTCCTCACTTTTCATCACCTCCTCCTTCTCAGTTGTATCCGTCCTCCCTCCTCTTCCTCCCTCCTCGTCACCTTTCCTCGTCACCTTTCCTCCCTCCGTTTTTATTCCTTACTCTCCCACCTGTTTCCTTCCAGTAGTGAAGGAAGTATTCAGATCATTTACTGCAGTAAAAGTACTCACACCAAACTGTAGAAATATTTGGTTAAAGTCCTGCACTGAGAATGTCAATTTAATAAAAGTATGTCAGTATAATCGATAAAATTCTTTAAGTCAGGGCTGGTTCTCATAGCTAGGGCTGGTTTTTATAATTAGGGCTGTCTGTTATAGTTAGGGCTGGCTCTTATAGTTAGAGCTGGTAATCATAGTCAGGTCTTTTCAGTTAGGGCTGGCTCTTGTAGTTATGGCTACTGCTTATAGCTAGGGTTAGCTCTTATAATTAGGGCTGGCTCTTGTAGTTAGAGCTCGCTGTTATAGAGAGGGTTAGCTCTTATAGTTAATGCTCTTACAGTTAGGGTTGGCTCTTATTGTAAGGACTGTCTTTTACAGTTATGACTGGCTCTTATAATTACAGCTGCTCTTACAGTTAGGGCCAGTTCTCACAGTAACGGCTGGCTCGTGTCATTACAGCTGGCCATTTTATTTAGGGCTTGCTTTTATAATTAGAACCGGCTGTTATGGTTAGGGCTGGCTCTTATACTTGGGGCTGGCTCCTATAGTTACAGCTGGCTGTTGTATTTAGGGATGGCTTTTATAATTAGAACTGGCTGTTATGGTGAGGACTGGTTATGCAGTTAGTTACAGCTGGCTGTTATATTTAGGGCTGGCTCTCATAGTTAGGGCTGGCTCTCATAGTTTTGGGTCCCCACAATGTCAGTGAAAACGAACACAGAGATAAACACAGTCTGAGTTACTTCCTGTGTGCTGATTTAACCTCCCTGTTGTGGCTGCTGCGTCATGTTTCCCTCCCTCGGCAGGTTGATGGTGACTCGGTTTCTGCTCCGTCAGTTTTTTGGTTTTTTTTTACGGATGTACTTGGGGGTGAAATGTGACGTTACGTGTTCACGGAGGAGCTGGACTTTAGAGTGGATCCAGAAGTGCAGGTGAGACAGAGAGTATCATCCTCCTCTAATCTCTTTATCCTCGTCAGGGTGACAGACGAGACGCTCCAAACACTCCTTCACCTCTCCCATCCCTCCACTTTCTCCTCTTTTCTTCACAAACTTTAACAGATTTAAAACATTCAGCAGCGTCTGTGTTTGTTTAGGGGGGGAAACTCCTCTGTTTGGACGGCCATGAGTCTGACGGACGCTTGGTGCATCTAGAAACTGAGAGTGACCGATTATCATCTGACAGGTAAGGAGATAAAGGCCTGAAGGTAGAGGGGAAATTAATTTATAATACATATTCAGAATAATTATAGACATGTTTAAAAACTGTATCTTACCTTTCTTTGTTACGTATTTTCAATTTCATGCTATTTTTTGGGCCATATCTTGTTAATTTGCTTCCTTTCCTTCCCCTCACGTTTTTGCAAGAAATCAAACCTTTTGCTCGGGTTTCAAGGGGTTAAACCTTTTAAGTCTGATCAAGCTGGTGCAATTTCTTTCAAAAACATGGGAGAAAAGGCATCGAGCAACTTGGTAAGAAATGTTCCACAAATTGCAAAAAAAAAAAAAA
>NW_024621585.1:0-4633 GCF_008729295.1 Plectropomus leopardus | reverse complement strand
CAGTCAGGGGACACGTCTACTCTCCTCGGTGCTCCATAGCGCCCCCCCCCCATAATACTGATACTATTGATAATACTACTGATACTACTAATAATTCTGGGACTACTACTGCAAATATTACTGATACTACTTATATTACTACTGATGTTACTGATAATACTACTGACACTGCTGGGACTACTACTGCAAATACTACTACTAATACTGGTATTGCTACTGCAAATACTGCTAATACTACTGATAACTATACACTATATACTACTGATACTGTAAGTGAATGTGTGAATATAAATAAAGCTGCTGGTCCAGATGATATACCTGGCTGTGTACTAAAAACATGTGCCGATCAGCCAGCTGATGTTATTACTAACATTTTTAACATCTCACGCTCATGAGAGACTGTTTCCTCCTTCCCTAAAGACACTTTGGCGCTTTTACACTACATGGTACTGGCTCTACTCTATAATACTCGCCTTTAGTGTCAGGTACTTTTCTGATGATCGTTTCTTCATCAGAAAATAGTACTGGCTCAGTGTAGCTGGTTGTCATAGCGACGCTGTGGGACACTCCCACTTTCAGGGGAGCCCTATTTTCCAGTGCGCACCACTAAACATGTGACATTTATAAAGTGTTACAACGTGTCCTCTCTGTCTCTGTCCTTCTGTCGGACGATGAGGAGTTCAGGTGAATACGGAAACGTAGGAATCTGAGCACAGCGCCGCTTCACGCACAGACGGCCGCAGCAGGAATAAACACAGAAGTTAAATAGTGGAGACGGATGTTCAGAGATGGAAAGGAATGAGCGAATAAACACAACATTGACATATTACTTCTGTTTTTTATTATTTTAGGAACCTTTATGTGCAGAAAATATATATTCTGTGACACAAAAGTCAACAATTTTTAGATCTCCCCCTGAACATCTCCACTGAGACGTTCAGGTGGAGCTCAATACTTCGTCAATACTTCAATCAATTATTCTGGTTTACTGGCTTCTATAACCTTTGCGCTCAGGTTGTGAAGCTTTTATGAATATGAAGCTTTTGAAGATGTAAACCCTAATCACATTATCGCTCTGCTGGACCGACTCTGTGATGATCGTATGAGAAGCACTTATTATAATTCAGCTGCATTTTGTTGCAGACTTTAAATGTCGGAGCCTCATTCAACCAGCTTTTATTTCTGTCGTTCACAGCGTTCATTTTTAAGGTGTTTTTTTACCTCCTGTTTCACGTCCGGCCCTTTAAACCGTGACAGGTGTTGTGCAGATAAACTCGCCTCCTGTCGAAGTCATTGCAGCTCTTTTCTTGTTTGAATGAAGATGGAAAGACTGAAATAAAAGTCCTTCAAGAAGCCAAACTGTTTCTGTCATGTGCTCGTGTTTTTTCTCCTGCAGAGATTTCTGGGAAGAAGTACGGCCTCCCGTCCTCCATGAAAACAGGGTGAGCTCTTCTTCTTCTTCCTCTTCTTCGTCTTCTTCTTCCTCTTGACCCGAAGGGACAGACTTCAGACTGGGCCTGATCTCGATGCTGATGTCGATGCTGTTGAAGCATCTTATGTCACGTCTCTGATGAGGAGGAGCTGAGGCTCAGTGCTTTTCTTGGCTGAGAAATAATAACCTGAAAGTAAAAGACTTTTCTTCTTCGTCTTCATCTTCGTCTTCTTCTTCTTCTTCTTCTTCTTCTTCTTCTTCTTCTTCTTCAAACATCCATGAGGACTCAATGATGAGCTTATTAGAATTTGGTGATCAAAGGTCAAGGTCATCATGGCGTTGAGTCCAACTGATTCTGGTGAACAAAATATCTAAAATTCATTCACTTGTTGTTACAAAATTTCACACAAATGTCCAACAGAACAAAATGATGAAGTTCTGACGTTTCATAGCCAAAATGTCAGAGGGCACCTTCACTGTGACATCATCATGTTTTCTGATTATTTCCCATGATCCCCCAGGTGTCGCTCTGCAGTCCCAGCGGTGGAGAGCAGACCCAGTATTTGGGGTGAGAGTCCACCAAAGTTTGTCACCAAACCGAACCGCGTGTTCGCCAAGACGGGACAGACTGTGAAGTTTAGCGCCAAGATGACGGGACGCCCTCAGCCCTGGGTCATGTGGTACAAGGTGGGTGGAGCTTAGTGACAACTTTGTGATAGAGCGGAGGAATTCAGACTACATTAAAGTGCTGCCGTCTTGTGATTGGCTGCCGTCTCCACTTGTCCAGGCGGAGGCGGAGCTCCATTCCTGTGGGCGGGTCAGTATGTTCGAGCGCTCTGGTCTGCACTTCCTGGAGATAAAGGAAGTGCGTGTGGAGGATGCAGGAAGTTACACGTGTTCGGTGACCAACAGCGCTGGAACAGCGACCGCCTCCACCACGCTCCACGTCCAGGGTGAGCCGACCAATCAGAGCGCAGGATGTTTGTTTTGCGTCGTCGCGTCCTGTGAGAGCTGATCGTTTGTGTGCTGTTTGTCCTCTCAGGTGTTCCTCAGGACTCGTCCAGGTGAGTCTCACCTGCGTCAGAAGGCTCATCAGGAGCTGACTCCCATTTATTTCTTCACTTTGGTTTAAAACAGCAGATTTCTGTCCAAACGGAGTCCGAGGCGCCGTCATCATCACTGAATCTGCTGAACTCCAGCCGCAGCTCCGCAGGGTTTTCACGCATTTTAAAAAACAATTTCTAGTCCTGGAAACTTCAGAACATACAGAACTGTGTTTCAGTTTGATCCGGACTCGTCTGTTTGGTCCGAGAGGTTTCACACCTGCAATCACAGGTGGACAAAGTACTCACACCCCTAAGAACTTTCACCACTCTGAAAATACTCTGATACAAGTAAAGGTCTTGCACTGAAAGTGTTGGTAAAAGTAAGTAGGCATAATCAGAAAAAAGTACTCAAAGTATTCAAATTAACTACCCAGTGCAGAAAAATCTCTAAGATAAAAAAAACCCTTGAAATTATAAAAAGGAAGAAAATAAACATCTCAAAAACTCAAAACAGTAAAAATAAGAGTTTTTTAAAAATCGAAGAACCTCAAAATTATTTTAAAAAAAAGAAGAGAAAACATCCAAAAAAACTCAAAATTATGAAAGGAAAAAAATCTTAGCTCAAATTTTTATCAAAATAGTTGGCAATTAATTGTATGTCAATTAACTGGTTGTTTAATAAATTAAGTGTGGAGGAGTTTAAGTACTGTACCTCGGGGTCTTGTTCACGAGTGAGGGAACGATGGAGCGGGAGATCGACAGGCGGATCGGTGCGACGTCTGCAGTAATGCGGACTCTGCACCGATCTGTCGTGGTAAAGAGGGAGCTGAGGCAAAGGCAAAGCTCTCCATTTACCGGTCGATCTTCGTTCCTACCCTCACCTACGGTCACGAGCTTTGGGTAGTGACCGAAAGTACGAGATCGCGGGTACAAGCGGCCGAGATGAGTTTCCTCCATAGGGTGCCTGGGCTCTCCCTTAGAGATAGGGTGCGAAGCTCGGTCATCCGGGAGGAGCTCGGAGGAGAGCCGCTGCTCCTCTGCGTTGAGAAGAGCCAGATGAGGCGGCTCGGGCATCTAATTAGGATGCCTCCAGGACGCCTCCCTGGTGAGGTGTTCAGGGCACGTCCCACCGGTAGGAGGCCCCGGGGAAGACCCAGGACATGCTGGAGAGACTACGTCTCACAGCTGACCTGGGAACGCCTCGGGGTCCCCAGGAAGAGCTGGACGAAGTGGCCGGGGAGAGGGAAGTCTGGGCTTCCCTGCTTAGGCTGCTGCCCCCACGACCCGACCCCGGATTAGAGGAAGAAAATGGATGGATGGATGGATTAATAAATTAATCATTGCAGCTGTAGTTGTATAACCCGTTTGCTAATTAAATTAAAATTAATACAAAACATAATATTTTAGAAATGCTTCTTATGATATTTATGCAAAACCTGAATCTGTAAACTAAAGTTGTTGATAAATGTAATGAAATATAACGTACAATTTCCCTCTGAGATGTAGGGGAGTAAAAGTATAAAGGAGCATGAAAAGAAAATAGTCAAGTAAAGTACAAATACCCCAAATTCATATTTTAGTACAGGGCTTCAGTAAATGTACTTAGTTACATTTTACCACTGTCTGTAATTGTGGTTTGGATCAAACTAAAACCGAACGTTGGACCAAAAGAGGAAGCTGTGAGACGCCCTGAAATCATCCCAAAAATCAAAAACACTCTCCCAACACACAGACTGAAACATCAACAGTGTGTAATGTTTTTATAAAACTTCACTGAGTCCTTAAATCATTTTGTTATATCATTCAACTGAATGTTAGAACTTTGTTTTCATCAGAGACAAGAAGTTATCGTCGACCCGGCAGCCGTCACGTGTTGATACTGAGGTCTCCTCCTGCAGGAGCGTCCACCATGCTGAGGACACACTCAGCAGGACCAGTCACCCGACAGCTGCTCCCACTGCTCCCAGCATGGAGTCAGAGCAGGCCAGGTCCAGGCACAAGGAGCAGCAGGGCCTCCTCTCTCAGACCGCCTCCTCCTGGAGGAGCAGACCTGTACAGCTCCATGCGGTGGCTGAGAGGAGAACTGCATCTGCTCAGGTCACAGTCAAATTTAATACTACTTCTACTGCTGCTACTACTACTACTACTACTATTA
>NW_024621584.1:0-5283 GCF_008729295.1 Plectropomus leopardus | reverse complement strand
TGAATTGAATATTTAATGTTATTTCTTCTTATTATTATTATATTTCACGTTATGTTATTTCATTTTCATTTGAAACATAATATGTTGTTTATTTCATTTAATTTTTTATGATCTTATTTTTAATGTATTTTTTGAATTACTTTATTTGTGAGCTCTCTGTCTCATGCTAACTTTATTTTGTAAAAAAAAAAAAAAAAAAAAAACGACTCTAAGATTTGGCCTTTGTAGGATACCTTAGAATATCAAAGATCGTGTATAATCCAGCGGACGACTCTCGGCTGTGACGCTGTGACGTTGACGTTCCGCTGACCTGTTCGCTGCGTTACGTAACGTGGTCCGGACTCTGAAACGTGCTCGGAGTGAGACCTCTCTCTGTCTCTTCACCTCCTTTCGGGAAATGACAAAAACAACATCACCGTGCGGAAAAACGGAGACTTAACGCAGATTTAACGGAGATTTGGGGCCGCGGAGCTGTTTATCATCGCGTCCCGCGACATTAAGGTAACTTTTAAAAACATATAAAAGTGTCTGGTGGCGGATTTAAAGAGTAAAAACAGCGAAACGAGCTTTGTTTGGAGCTAGCAGCTAACGTTAACTCTACGTTAGTTTTTTTTCACGGTAAACGGTGCAAAATATTCACGTTAATTCCCAGATCACGTTTAGTTAAATGTCATTTAGCGTCACTGAACAGCAGCCTCTGTCGTCTCTTCTGTTTAATGTAATTTTAAGTGCTAACTGCAGCTAGCTACAGGACCCGCTGATGTATGGAGGCACATTTGTGTCAATATAATTCATATAAACAAATCGACGGTCCGTGTGCAAATGTGTAATCTGTAAATATGAAACACCTTCCGCAAACACAGAAAAAATGTTGTTTTTAATGTTTTTTTGAATGTTTATACATTTATTTTCTCATGAATTTGATAATATTAATTTGAATTTCATATATATATACACATATATATGTATATATATACATATATACATATATTTTTGCTCCTCCTCAGAGACGATGGCGGAGCAGAACCTGGAGGCGAAGCTGAAGAGCCGTCTGAAGCAGGAGCAGATCCAGCTGTGGAGTCCTCCGTACACCGACGACGGCCAGCCGGGACGGCAGCACCTGCAGGTACGACCCTGTGAGGCTGTACTGCAGTAAAAGTACTCTCAGCGCTGTGTGCAAATACTCTGTCAGAGAGTCAGAGTCCTGCAGGCGGAGCTAATGGTCACATGGACAGGATGAAGGCGACGACTGTGCTCACTGCCGTTAACCAACGAGAGTCAAACGTAGAATTTAATATTAAACAGAAATGCTCAGAGTACCTGAAAGCCGGCCACAAGTACTGCAGTAAATGTACTCGGATACTTTCCTGTGCTGAGGTCAGGTCACACGGAAAAACAATATTCAACATGAATTATTGTTCACATGAGAAACAAGGTTGGAGCCGCGGCGTTACGAGACCAAATATGAAATATCAAAGATTCAAGCTGGAGCTCGAACACACTGAACTCAACTTTCAAAAGAAAGAAGATTATTAGAAATAGATTTTTAAAAAAAGTTTAGAAAACTATATTTATGATTATTAGAATCACAAATTTAAAATTATGCTACAGAATATGTATGTATATGAGTATATACATACATATTCATATTCATATGTATGTTATTAATGTATTTGTTACCTTTTTCTATTTAAAATGTACTTTTTAAAACGAGGGGAGGATTCTTTGAAAATTATCCAAAATAAAATTATCCAATTTAAGCAGGAAAAATGTCCACAAAAAAAACATTTATAATCAGGTTTTATTTCTGGCCTTTTTTTTTTTTTTGCTCTAATTTTCTTGTTAAGTTTTATTCATTTTTTGTGAATTTTTGGGCAGTTTTTGCTTTGTTTCTCTGTTTCTCTGTTTTGGAGGTGAGCCGGCAGTTCACCGAGGTTTTTAAAGGGTTAAACTGACCGACTGGTTTAAACTGGTTCCTGCTGGGAACGCTGGTCAGGTCTGAACGCGTCCTCGTGTCTGTCCTGTCCCTCAGGAGCTGGCCGAGCGTTACGCCCCCCCGCTGGGTCTGCCGACGCCGCAGGTGGAGGACGCCCTGGAGTCCATCAGACAGCAGGCCGTCCACAGGGGGACAGGAAACAGGACATTCAGAGAGACCAACGTGGCCTCGCTGGAGCTGCTGCTTCCCAGAGACAGCAACAAGGTGAGGACACTGTGGGGACACTATGGAGACACTGTGAGGACACTATAGAGAAACTGTGGGGACATTATAGAGACACTATGAGGACACTATGGACACAATGTGGGGACACTATAGAGACACCGTGGGGGCTCTGTGGGGACAATACAGAGAAACTGTGAGGACACTGTGAGGACACTGTGGGGACTCTGTAGGAACACTGGGGGACACTATAGAGACCATGTGAGGACCCTGTCGGGACACTATAGAGACACTGTGGGGGCATTGTGAGGACACTGTGGGGACATTATAGAGACACTGTGAGGAAACTGCTGGGGCTCTGTGGGGACACTATAGACACTGTGGGGACACAGTAATCTCCGTTCTGACACACAGACATAACTGAGGACGGCTCTGTGTGTGTGTGTATGTGTGTGTGTGTGTGTGTTCAGGATCGGAGGACAAAGACTCGGCTGGAGACTCGGCTGGACGTGCTGGTTCAGGACGTGGTGGACAGGTACACACACATACACAGACATACACACAGACAAGGGTGTGTACGGTCATGGAAATTTCCAGACCTGGAAAACTAAATGCACCTAGAAGGTTTTGGGAGGTCCTGGAATGTAGTTTCACTAACCTGCATGATAACACGTGATGTGTTCAGGGACCTTCAGTTTTTGGCTGATCGATGACGTCGTTCTGGTGACTTAAAATAAAAACAAACATTTAAACACATTTAAACCCCAAAAAGGGTTGGTCTTGTAAATTTGCCTCAAAGTCATGGAAAGTCCTGGATTTTTTCACAAACCTGTATAACACCACACGATGTGTTCAAAGACCAGCGAAAACTCGAAAATCGAACGATAATATTTGTTTTGTGTGTGTGTCTGTGTCTATGTGTGTGTGTGTGTGTGTGTGTGTGTGTGTGTGTCTCTGTGTTTATGTGTTTGTGTGTGTGTGTGTGTGTGTGTGTGTGTCTCTGTGTTTATGTGTGTGTGTGTGTGTCTCTGTGTGTGTGTGTGTGTGTGTGTGTGTGTGTGTGTGTGTGTCGCTGTGTGTGTGTGTCTCTGTGTGTGTGTGTGTCTCTGTGTGTGTGTGTGTGTGTCTCTGTGTGTGTGTGTGTGTCTGTGTGTGTGTGTGTGTGTGTGTGTGTTTCTGCACTTTAGGATCAGAGACGAGTTCAGCCTCAAATCCATCAAACTGATCCTCAACGGGAAAACTCTGTGTGTCGGTGAGTCACAGGACTGTCTCTCTGTCTGTCTCTGTCTACAGGGGACAGCTGTCCATTCTGCTTCACAGGACTGGGTTTACACAGGTACAGGACTGGGTTTATACAGGTACAGGACTGGGTTTATACAGGTGCAGGACTGGGTTTACACAGGTACAGGACTGGGTTTACACAGGTACAGGACTGGGTTTACACAGGTACAGGACTGGGTTTACACAGGTACAGGACTGGGTTTATACAGGTACAGGACTGGGTTTAGGAAAGAGGTGAGGGGTCACAGGACGTGGTTCAGGTGCTAAAGGGGACGCTGGCAGCTGGGCTCAGGGTTGATTTTGGTTTTTACAGCTGGACTAGCAGGACTGAGACTTTGATTGACATCTGGGGGGTGGAGGAGGTGCTCTGTACGGTTCAGGAGAACTCATAAGAGGTCAACATTTGATGTCTTTCTGATGTCTTTTGATGTCTCTTGGCTCTCTGTGTCTTTGCTGGACTTCTCTGCTGTGGTTTTTAATCTCTGTCCGGTTTGTAACTTTTCTTGAGAAGACATCTGAGAGCAGGAGACACTTTGGTCCTTTTAAAATCAGAAATCTCTCTGTGTCTCTGTCTGTGTCTCCGTCTCTGTCTCTGTCTCTGTCTCTGTGTCTCTGTGTCTCTGTCTGTGTCTCTGTCTGTCTCTGTCTGTGTCTGTGTCTGTGTCTCTGTCTGTGTCTCTTCTCTGTCTCTGTCTCTGTGTCTCTGTCTCTGTCTCTGTCTGTGTCTCTGTCTGTGTCTCTGTCTCTGTGTCTCTGTCTGTCTCTGTCTCTGTCTGTGTCTGTGTCTGTGTCTGTCTCTGTGTCTGTGTCTGTGTCTCTGTCTGTGTCTCTGTCTGTGTCTGTGTCTGTGTCTCTGTCTGTGTCTGTGTCTCTGTCTCTGTCTCTGTCTCTGTCTCTGTGTCTCTGTCTGTGTCTGTGTCTGTGTCTGTGTCTCTGTCTCTGTCTCTGTGTCTCTGTCTGTGTCTGTGTCTGTGTCTCTGTCTGTGTCTGTGTCTGTGTCTCTGTCTGTGTCTCTGTCTGTGTCTGTGTCTGTGTCTCTGTCTGTGCCTCTGTCTCTCTGTCTCTGTGTCTCTGTCTGTGTCTGTGTCTGTGTCTGTGTCTGTGTCTCTGTCTGTGTCTCTGTCTGTGTCTGTGTCTGTCTGTGTCTGTGTCTGTGTCTCTGTCTCTGTCTCTGTCTCTGTGTCTCTGTCTCTGCGTGTCCGTCTGTGCAGAGCAGCGTCTGGACCTGCAGGGTGTGAGGAATCACAGTAAGCTGATGGTTCTGAAGTTGAGTGACGGCGACTTTAAGCAGCTGAGCGACGAAGAGGAGAAGAAAAAAAACCAGAGCGAGAGCGTCCAGAAGACGCACAAATGTTTCCAGATCCTGTCCGAGAGAGGTCCGTCCGTCCCTCTCTGTCTTTGTCCGTCCGTCTGTCTGATCAGACCGTGTCCTCATGGTGTCTCTGTGTCCTTCAGACGGCAGCGAGGAGTCCTCGCCTTTCCTGGAGATCAGCGACCAGAAGGGAAACCCTCTGAAGATCCCCCACAAGCTCAAGAAGGTAGACCCTGATACTCAACCTACGGCCCGAGGGCCAGACCCGGACCCTCACGGGGCCCCCTGTGGCCCCCAAACACTTTCTAAGTGGCAATAAAAATAAAGTTTACGGTGCCAGAGTGAATAAAACAGCATCAAAAGAGATCCCCCACACCCGACAGAGGACACAGCTGAGACACTAAGGTCCAAAAATACTACAAATGTCCTAGAATACTGCAAATTTCCTAAAATACTACAAATGTCCTAGAATACTGCAAATGTCCTAAAATACTACAAAAGTCCTAGAATACTGCAAATTTCCTAGAATACT
>NW_024621583.1:0-2772 GCF_008729295.1 Plectropomus leopardus | reverse complement strand
ATATTTGCTAATGTTGTTTAATAAATGAATCAGATAAAAACAGACAAAGCTAAAATGTGTCTACATACTTTTGTCCATTTCATATCTTCATATCATTAATCATCCTAAAATCATTTTTCTCTTAAAGATTTTTAGGTATTTTTCTTTAAAACTTTAGTGTTTTTTAAAGAAAACATTTTAGGTGATTTGGGTTTTTTTGTTGTTATTTTTAAATATTTCTGGTGATTTTAAACAACGTATTTTGTTGTTGTCTTGAAACATTTTTTGGTAACTTTTTAAAAGTAAATATTTTTGGTGTTTTCTTGAAACTGACCATTTTTAAAGAATAAAAAGTTTGGAAACTTTTTTTTCTTAAAACATTTTTTGTGATTTTAAAAGAATATTTCAAAGAAAATGTTTTGGCCTTTTTTTTTCTTTCAAATGTTAACCATTTTTAAAGAAAATATTTGGGTGATTTCTTTTTAATTCTTTTTAAATACAAATTGTATTAATATTAGGATTTAAAATTAGGATTTTTAAACACATGTAACTCCTGATAAAGAACAGTCCCTTAGTTAAACTGGGATTTTTAAACACATGTAACTCCTGATAAAGAACAGTCCCTTAGTTAATTTAGGATTTTTAAACAGGTAACTCCTCAGTGTCTGTCAGTCCACGTGGCATGCCTCACCTGCCGCGGCCACAGGGGGCGCTGTGCACGCGCAGCGCAGAGGATTGTGGGATCGGAGGCAGCACCGGAGCATCATCGTCAGCACCGCCGTGACCGGGACTCTTCTGACCGGACTGACCTGACGCTGGGAGCCGTTTCTCCGCTCTGAAGTGCCTGAACAGCGGAGGAGAAATGGGACACGGAGACCTGATGAGCCAGGCGGAGGACGTAGCGGACCAGGTGAGCCATTCTCCCCGGGAAACACGCACCCCGAGCCGGCCACAGACAGGGCAGGGCTCCGGCTCTCAGCGGATGTCTGCTGCTTCCGAAGTCCGGTCAAAAATCTGAGTGTGTTGGAGCTCATCGCCCACTTTTCCTAAATGTGTGCTGTCTGACGATGAATTCGGCTGAAAGATTATTGACCTAAAATCCACTTTGTTCGAGTAAAGATAAACTTTAAGTTAACTCTGAGTTTAACCGCAGACGTGAACTGGAGTGCAGTTTGGTGGAGGCAGACTGCGGGTGTAGCTGCGAAGTCTTGTGCAACAATCATAGAGTTACACTAAAACAACACAAATAGATTTTTACTAGAATGAGCTGTGAGCCGAGGTGAAGAGGAGCTGCTGCAGATGTGCTGGAGGCCTTCGCTTCATTTCTACCTGATGAAAATGTCGGCGCATACATAGGAAAATTAAAACACGCTATTTATTTTACAGAGTCTGGTGTGACGTTCACTTCATGTAAGATTTTACATTTTTCAGGGGAAATTAGACGAAAAAAGCAAAGTTATTCTTTATCTTCTAATATAAAGAGTATGTGGATTCATTTTGTTCTTTTTATATCTATAATACTCGCTTTCTGTATCATAGTAGAGATAGTTATTTAGATGGGAAGTGAAATAAATTAAAACCTAGATTGGTAAATGTTGGAAAAAGTCACGGTCAGTTACATAGATGCCGAATGAAAACCGGGGTTTTACTGATGTTCCTGGAGTGTTCACTTATCTATTATCTGCTATTAATCTCTGCTGATTCTTAAGGAAGTTTTAAATTTGTAGATTTCTTAAAGGAGTCTGGTGTGACGTCCACCCCATGTTAGAAATAATCACATTTTCGGAGATTTTTTTGTCGGAGAAAAGAGATGCGATTCTTCTCCATCGCTGAATTTAAAGCGCATTTAGATTATTTTTGTTCAATTTTATTTCAGTACTCGTTTTTCAACATCTGTATCATAGAAAAAAAGCTTGGGGACAACGCCAAAGTCAGTCCTAGATGTGTTTATAGAAAGAAGTCATGGTCAGTTACAAATATGCCGACTGTAAAAATGGGTCATAATTATGTATCTGAGATGTTCAGTTATTTGTCACCTGCTGTGAAAAGCTCCTGATTTGAAGGAGGTTTTAAATTGGCTGATTTTTTTATGGAGTCTGGTTTAGTTGCCCTGCCATAAAAAACGAAAAACAAAAACAAAAGCTGCTGAATTTAAATTTGAATGTCAGTCTTTTTCTGATGCAAAAACAAAATGAAATTATTTATAATTTTATATTCTTCCGGTTTTTAATAATCATTCTCCTGCAGCGAGCAGCAGGTGAAATGCTCTGACTGACCGGTCGGTTGACTGACAGTCTGTCAGATTCAGATGTTTCACGTGTTTCGTCATCATGTTTAGTTTTTTCATTTCAGCAGAAACAAACTGCAGCTGAAGTTCTGCTGCTTTTATTTTAGCGGCGTCACACAGGAAGCAGCGGCTGCCACATGAATGATGATGATGATGGTGGTGATGATGAAAACAAACTTACATGTATTTATTTGTTTATTTTCATGTATCCAACAGACGTAAAAAAAAAAGGAAAAGTATAAACTGGAGAAGTTAGAAGTCAAACATGATTCCTCCTTTATCAAATATGAATAATCAGTCATAAAAAGACAAAGACAAAGATTACATAATTTATCAAAATTTTAAGCGGTGATACAAAGTTATTAAAAATTTACAAATGACAAAAATATGGAAAAAAGTCTTATCACGATAAGTTTTTTCTTATCATTCAGTATCGATATATATCAGGATATCCATCAGATCAGTATTTCTGTGGAGCTTAAAGGTCCCTTTGACTCCTCAGTGAG
>NW_024621582.1:0-1077 GCF_008729295.1 Plectropomus leopardus | reverse complement strand
TTTTTTTGGACATGTCATATTTTGACATTATTGCCAAATTATAGCCTTGCATTTTTGGTGGATTTTTTAACATGCAATTTTATGGTGTTTTTGGCCATTTTTGAACCATTCTATGCTATGGCGTGTCTCGGCATATTGTTTTACACAGTTTAATGTGGTTTTAGGCAGTTTTTTGGACATGTCATATTTTGACATTTTTGCCATACGCCTTTGCCATTTGCCTTGCATTTTTGGAGGATTTTTCGACATGCTTTTTAAGCGTGTTTTTGGGTGTTTTTTCAACATCCTATGCTATGACATGTCCTGGCACACTATTTTACGTGGTTTAATGTGGTTTTCAGCGGTTTATATTTCATATTTCGTATTCGCATATCATATTTCGACATTTTTGCCATACTATATAGCCTTGCATTTTTGGTGGATTTGTCAACATCATAGTTTATGGTGTTTTTTGCCATTTTTGAAATATCCTTTGCTATAGCATGTCTCGGCATGCTATTTAACACCGTTTAATGGGCTTTTCAGCAGTTTTTTTGGACATGTCATATTTTGACATTTTTGCCCTACTATAGCCTTGCATTTTTCGTGGATTTTTCAACTTGCGATTTTATGGTGTTTTTGGCTGTATTTGCAACATCCTATGCTATGGCAAGTTTTGGCACACTATTTTACGTAGTTTAATTTGGTTTTCAGCATTTTTTTTGCCATGTCATATTTTAACATTTTTGCCATACTGTAGCCTTGCACTTTTGGAAGATTTTTCGACGTGCTATTTTTTGGTGTTTTTGGCCATTTTTGCAATATCCTTTTCTATGGCCTGTCTCGGCATACTATTTAATACAGTTTAATGCGGTTGTCAGCAGTTTTTTGGATATGTCCTTTTTTGACATTTTTGCCATACTATAGCCTTGCTTTTCGGGTCATTTTTTCGACTTACTGTATTATTGTGTTTTTGGCCGCTTTTGCAACTTTCTATGCTATGGCGTGTTTCAGCATGCTATTTAATGCTGTTTCAAGCTATTTTTACCTAATTTTGGGACGTGTCCTTTTTTGACATTTTTGCCATACTATAGCCTT
>NW_024621581.1:0-1354 GCF_008729295.1 Plectropomus leopardus | reverse complement strand
GAGAGACACCACCAGGGCTGAGGCAGATCAGCACCTCGTCAAACCCCCAGACGTCGTGTCTCCGGGCCCCTCCAGGTGAGAAGATTTTTATTTTACAGCAGACGCCTGAAAAATCTCAGACGAGCTGAAGCATCCTTCAATTCAGCGGCGTGAAAAGAAAAAGGCTGTTCCCCTAATTTGTGATGAGCTTGAATCCAGTCCTTTTTTATAAATGTCTGGTTGTATTTTTTAAGTGCCTGCATCCAAAGGAGGGAAAAATATCAGAGAATAATTAGACTCAGTGGCTGAATGGGCAAAAAGCTCGCATGAAGAACTCGAGGTCACAGGTTCAAGTTTCCTTTCAAATCCCTAATTTGCAAGTGTGTTTTGAAAAAGCTTACATGTAGTGGAAATATTGAAAAGCTTTAAGAGAAGAGTGTCGAAGCTGTGCAGAGCATTAGCTCACTGCAGTACGCAGCTGCACTCAGTTGTGGCGTTTTTTAAATTTTTTTTTATTTGACACAACGCTTTTTTTTTTTTTTTGCTTTTGACAATCAAGAGACAGCATCTAAAGGAAAAGGGCTTGAAAAAGCTCTCGCACACGAAGACTCAATGGCTCAATCAGCAAAGCAGATAGGTTTAGAGGTGATGGGATCAAGTCACATCTCTACTTCTAAAAGGCTGTTTGAAAGCCAACAGCAGTGTGAAGAGTGAAAGGCTGCTGGTGAAGCAGCTGCAGCTCAGTCAGCTGGTAGCACCCAGGCTGCCGGTTTGAGTCCCATTTGCAGCCTCGAACTCTGAGCAAGTTTTAACCATTTGGAACCTGGATCCGCATCAGTTTTTCTAGTTTCCAGTTTCGGTCAGGGAGGCAGACACGTCTCCACTTCTAAGGGTAGACTTAAGACTTTCCTCTTTGATAAAGCTTATAGTTGGGGCTGGCTCGGGTTGCCTGGACCAGCCCCTGGTGAGACTGACATAGGTTTAGTCTGCCGGGGGACTTTCTATGATCCTCTGAGCTCCTCCTCTTTCTCCCTCCATCTGCAAATGTTCATGTCCTTTTATTGCATTACACTAACTCGGCTTCTTCTCCGGAGCATTTGTCCTTAACTGTTGCGTAGTTTTCCTGGATCTTGGCTGCAGTCTTGGCTGCGCCTGGTTCGTGGTGGCGGCTGTGCTGATGCTGTGATCCTGCCTTTGGCCGTGCTCGTGCTGTGGCTGCACTGACGCTGTACCTCGTGGTCTGCTGTTGCTGTGGTCCTGTCTGAGGCTGCGTCTGTGTCGTGGGCCCTACAGTGATCCTGCTTGATGCCACCTTAACTACTGCCATTATTAGAAGTCATGCCTCCACTATTAATATACACATGGGACTGTTATC
>NW_024621580.1:0-1839 GCF_008729295.1 Plectropomus leopardus | reverse complement strand
TTGTCATTTTTTCGACATGCCAAATTAGGATGTTTTTGTCCATTTTTGCAACATTCTATGCTATGGCATATATCAACACGCTATTTTATGTTGATTTAAGCAGTTTTCAGCTTTTTTTGGGAGATGCCATTTTTTGACATTTTTGCCATAGTATAGCCTTGGTGTTTTTGTCATTTTTTCGACATGCCAAATTAGGTTGTTTGTGAGTGTTTTTGCAACATTCTATGCTATGGCATATATCAACACGGTATTTTATGTTGATTTAAGCAGATTTAAGCTGTTTTTGGGAGATGCCATTTTTTGACATTTTTGCCATACTATAGCCTTGGTGTTGTCATTTTTTAGACATGCGAAATTAGGGTGTTTTTGACCATTTTTGCAACATTCTATGCTATGGCATATATCAACACGCTATTTTATGTTGATTTAAGCAGATTTCAGCTGTTTTTGGGAGATGCCATTTTTTGACATTTTTGCCATAGTATAGCCTTGGTGTTTTTGTCATTTTTTCGACATGCCAAATTAAGATGTTTTTGTCCATTTTTGCAACATTCTATGCTATGGCATATATCAACACGTTATTTTATGTTGATTTACGCAGTTTTCAGCTGTTTTTGGGAGATGCCATTTTTTTGACATTTTTTCCATAGTATAGCCTTGGTGTTTTTGTCATTTTTTCGACATGCCAAATTAGGATGTTTTTGTCTATTATTGCAACATTCTTTGCTATGGTGTGTCGTGGCGCGTTGTTTGAAGTAGTTTTTAACAGTTTTCAGCTGTTTTTGGGAGATGCCATTTTTTGACATTTTTGCCATAGTATAGCCTTGATGTTTTTGTCATTTTTTCGACATGCCAAATTAGGGTGTTTTCGACAATTTTTGCAACATTCTATGCTATGGCATATATCAACACGCTATTTTATGTTGATTTAAGCTTTTTTCAGCTGTTTTTGGGAGATGCCAGTTTTTGAAATTTTTGCCATACTATAGCCTTGGTGTTTTTCGACATGCCAAATTAGGATGTTTTTGTCTATTTTTGCAACATTTGTTGATATGGTGTGTCTTGGCACGTTGTTTGAAGTAGTTTTTAGCAGTTTTCAGCTGTTTTTGGGAGATGCCATTTTTTGACAGTTTTGCCATAGTATAGCCTTGGTGTTTTTGTCATTTTTTTGACATGCCAAATTGGGGTGTTTTTGACCATTTTTGCAACATTCTATGCTATGGCATGTCTCAACACGCTATTTTATGTTTATTTAAGCATTTTTCAGCTGTTTTTGGAAATTCAATTTTTTGAAATTTTTGCCATACTATAGCCTTGCTTTTTTGGCCATTTTTTCGACATGCCAAATTAGGGTGTTCTTTGCTGTTTTTGCAACATTGTATGCTATGGCATGTTTCAACACACTATTCTATGTTGATTATACTATGTTGTGTTATGTTATGTTACTTTAACATACTATCTTGCTGTTTTTTTCATTTTTTCGACATGCCAATTTTTTTGGCTGTTTTTGAACTATTCTTTGCTATAGCAAGTTTTGGCACACCATTTTTTTTAGATTTAATTCGTATTCAGCTTTTTTTGGGAAATTCCATTTTGACATTTCTGCCATACTATAGCCCTGTTGTTTTGGTCATTTTTTGGAAATGCCAAAATAAGGTGCTTTGGGCCATTTTTGCAACATTCTTTGCTATGGTCTGTCTTGGCACGCTGTTTGAAGTAGTTTTTAGCTCTTTTTGGGAAATGTAATTTTTTGACATTTTTGCCAAACTATAGTCTTCCTTTTTTGTCGTTTTTTAATATGATAAATTAGAGATTTTTTGGTCTTTTTTTTTTTTTTTT
>NW_024621579.1:0-1303 GCF_008729295.1 Plectropomus leopardus | reverse complement strand
AAATATCATAATATAACATGTTGGAATAATGGCAGAATATGAAAGAAGAAGAATGTCAAATTTTGACATCTTGAAAAAATTGCTGAAGACATTTTATGACTTGTAGAGACACGTCATAACATATGTCAAAATGTCAAAATATGTCTCGAAAACAGCTGGAAAGTGCATGACATAGTTTTCCGAGACACGCCATAGCATAGAATGTTTCAAAGAAGGCCAAAAACACCATAATATAGCATGTCGGATAAATGACCCAAAACAATTTTCAGCAGTTTTCAGCTATTTTTGGGACAGGTCATATTTTGGCCATATTTTATGCGATGGCATGTCTTGCAACGCTATTTCATTCTGTTTTGAGGTATTTTCAGCTTTTTTAGGGACAGGTCATATTTTGCCATTTATAGCCTTACTGTAGCCTTGCTTTTTCGGTCATTTTTTTAACATGATATATGATGGTGTTTTTGGTTGTTTTTGCAACATTTTGTGTTGTGGCGTGTCTTGATATGCTATTTGTGCTATTTTGAGGTGTTTCCAGATGTTTTTGGGACAGGTCATATTTTGATATTTTTAGCCATAATATGACTTTGCCTTTATGATCATTTTTTCAGCATGCATTATTATGGTGTTTTTGGCCTGTTTTGCCATATTTTATGCTTTGGTGTGTCTTGGCACGCTATTTTATGCTGTTTTGAGGTGACATCAGCTGTTTTAGAGACAGATCATATTTTGACATTTTTGCCTTACTATAGCCTTGCCTTTTCTGTCATTTTTTCAACATGCATTATTTTGGTGTTTGTGGCTGTTTTTGCAACAAGTTATGCTATGGCGTGCCTTGGCACGCTATTTTATGCTGTTTTGAGGTGTTCTCAGCTGTTTTTGGGACAGATCATATTTTGACATTTTTAGCCTTACTATAGCCTTGCCTTTTCGGTCATTTTGTCAACATGCATTATTTTGATGTTATTGGCCGTTTTTGCAACATATAGTTCTATGGGGTGCTTTTGCATGCTATTTTATGCTGTTTGCAGTGTTTTCAGCTGTTTTTGTAACAGGTCATATTTTGACATTTTTTGCCTTACTATAGCCTTGCCTTTTTGGTCATTTTTTTCAATATGCTATATTATGGTATGTTTGGCAGTTTTTGCAACATTTTATGCTATGGTGTATCTTGGCACACTATTTTATGCTTTTTCTAGATGTCTTCAGCTGTTTTTGGGACAGGTCATATTTTGAAATTTTATCCTTACTATAGCCGTGCCTTTTTGGTCATTTTTTCAAAATGCATTTTTCTGGTGTTTTGGGC
>NW_024621578.1:0-1412 GCF_008729295.1 Plectropomus leopardus | reverse complement strand
AAGCCCAGAATGACACCCAGAAATAATACAAGTCCTGTTTGTCTGCTCTGATGGCTGTGGGATCAAAAATGTCAGTTTGAATGGGTTTCAATGGAGCATTTTTGGACCTGAACAGTCTGAATGTAACTATTTAGTTTCCACAGCGTATTTTAGACTTATTGTAGGAGCTGAGCTGCAAATTCACTGATTACACTCAAATACACAATCTGGACTACATTTAGGACACATGCATCAACACACACACAGTTATCAGGAAATGAAGAATGAAAATAAAATGCACCAAACAGTCCCTAAAGGGTTAATTATAAATAAATAAATCCAGTAAAGATCCCTGTCTCCAGCATCAATCCTCTCTGACTGGTCCTCTTCCAGCTCCATCATCAACATTCCCGGTGAGTCCACCCTGAGGCGGGACTTTCTGCGCCTCCAGTTGGCCAACAAGGAGCGGTCGGAGCTGATCCGGCGCCAGCAGCTGGAGCAGCAGCAGAACGAGGAGCACAAGCGCCAACTGCTGGCGGAGAGGCAGAAACGTATCGAGGAGCAGAAGGAGCAGAGGAGACGGCTGGAGGAGGTAACTTGACGTCTGTTATCTGCTGCGACATGTGAGACACCACTGCATCAACGACACGCAGACGTGTTCGTACGATATCCTCGGAAAATGCATGAGCAACAGTGTGTATGATATAAGAATTAACGCTCCACCAATAATTTTATGTCCTTAACGTGCAGTTATGCAAATAAGGTCCAATTTTTGAGGTTAAGTTTAGAGGTCGACCGATACTGTTTTTTCAAGGCCGATACAGATACCAATTATAAGTACCTAATGAAACCGATAAGTGATATTTGGATACGATATGCTTTTACAATAAAAATGAAAATATTTCTCTAGAAATTTAGGATGTTTAATCAAAACTGAAATGCTCAATATCATATATAGCAAGTTCCCTGCAACTTAGTAAAACAACAAGTAAAAGTTCCCCTCATGCTGACACCTTATTTGCACTTTTAGATTAATTAATTTCATCTGCTATAATTAAAATAAAATGCAGATACAAACAAAATGCCAAATATTGGCCCCACTACAATATACACTATATATCGTGTATCGCGATACAGCCTAAAATATAGGCTGTGAGTCTCATTAATTACTAATAATCGGTATCACTGTGATTTATTTGATTATAACATAACATACTTTAACTCTATACTTAACTTTATTTAACATTTTACAAGTATTTTATTAAACTTTATTATAACATTAAGTTATATAACTTTATTTTATGGCAGTAGCTGTAAATGTAGATTATTTAATTATTTTGTATTTTAGTAGTTTACAGTAGTTTAGAGGAGAGTTCCAAATATCAAGATATATATTGTGTATCATGATATAGCCTAAAAATATTGTGATATTA
>NW_024621577.1:0-2377 GCF_008729295.1 Plectropomus leopardus | reverse complement strand
AAAAAAAAAAAAAAAAGGTAAAAAGTCAAAGCCGTGCAGTGACCGTCAAGTGCTGTAGGAGTCGATGTGATCTAGAACACAGAAATAATTACTGTACATTTTTATTTTTGCATCTTCCTCCTCCACCATGTTTGGTTTTCTGAGTGGACACTTTCCCGCCTGCATTTCAAGTAGTTTTTAGAGAGGAGAAGAAGAAAAAGATTCAGTTTGGAACTATAACCCCCTTTTTTGTTTTAACGTTTTGTTTCCATGCATATATATGTAATGCTTACTATACACTTTTATAAACTATGTTTTGATAATTCATTTCTTAACAGAAAAACTTGTCCATATACTATAACCCTTACTGCTGAGTACTGAAAATAAATAGCTGAAAAAAGCCCAGTGGAGGTCAGTGTGTTCAATCCATGCTCCTTCAACACTGATTAACTTTATTGACATTTACACTCAGTGGTCACTTTATTAGGAACACCTGAAGCCATCTGATGTTTGTCAGAGACGCTTTAATTTAACAGAGAAATTAAAGATTGGCTCTCAGTGTAATGCATTGAGTCGATCAATACAGTTACATCAGATTAACGCTTTCAAACCTGGATCGACGTTGGTTAATTTGTACTGCGCTCACACGCTATGTAACCCCTTTGAAACCTGATTGGTTTGATTTCGGTTTGAGAACCCAAAGGCAATGAGCCACTTGGCAAGAAATGTCCCACAAATTTCGAGAAATTACTTTAAAATCACGAGAAAACGTGACCAAGAAGCAAATTTAGTTACATCAACATGGACTTAATTCATCGTGAATATGTAGCTACATATCAGTCCAAAGAATATAATTGATCCAAGTAAGTGAGTACATTTACTCAATTATAATTTTGAGGTACTTGCAGTTTTTATTTCTGCTTCTTTTTTCTTATTATTTCACTACATCTCATAGGGAGAAGTACTTTTTACTGCATTACATATACAGACATAGAATATCGAAAAAATGTCATGAGTGCTGTCATAGCATAGTATGTAATGGAAAGAAGTGCATAATGTATTGGCATAATATCTCTTAAAAGCAATGAAAGTCGAATAATGTCGAAAACATCACAGTATGGTAAAACAGAGTATACTGTCATGAAATGCACTCAAAAATATTTTTTGTACTACGTCAAAAAAAATCAATTCAATTCAATTCGTACACTGTAAAGCCCTTCTCAGAGGGCTTTACAGTGTACGACATCCCTCTGCCCTTAGACCCTCACATCACCCAAGGAAAAACTCCCGAAAAAGAACCCCAAACACGCCATAGTATGTCATCAAACTATTGTCAAAAACGTAAATAAATGGTATGTCAAGAAGTCATAGTATAGTGTCTTAAAAACATGGTTGAAACATCATAGTATGTCATAAAAATATCAAAGTGGTCATAGTATGATGACATAGTATTTAACATAGTATGTTAAATGATGACAAAACCTCATGGTATGTTGAAAAAAGTGGTCAAAAACATAAAGAAAATAACAACCCAAATCACAATCAGAATATTTTTATTGTCATTGTAGAGATTAATACAGGAAATATCTTTTCAGTCACACATACATACACAGCATCTTCATATACATGGTACTACAAACAGAGTATGGCGCAAGGATATGAAATGCTTCTGGAGAATGTGCTGTTTAGTGCAGTGTTCGGGGAGGTGACGGCTTTGGGATAGAAACTGTTCTTGAGTCTGTTTGTGTGCACTTTGATTGCTCTGTAACGCTGTCCTGAGCGGAGGAGGTCAAACAGGTGACGAGCAGCGTGAGATGTGTCTGTCAGGACACAGGATGTCTTCTGTAGGTAGCAAGAGGTGTCATAGTATTGGGAAAAATGTCAAAAAATGACATTTTCCCAAAAAAAGCTGAAAAGAGCTGAAAAATTCATTAAATAGCCTGCTGGGACACACCATAGCATAGACAGTTTTTTTAGAAAAGGGCATGTCCAGAAATTAATGAAAATGCAAGACTATATAATATCGAAAAATGTCAAAAAATGAAATGCCCCAAAATCAGCTGAAAACACCTCAAAACAGCATTAAATTACGTGCTGAGACATGCCATAGCATAGGCAGTTGCAAAAAGGGACAAAACCACCATAATTTGGCATATAAAAAAAAAATGACCAAAAATTCAAGGCTATAGTATGGAAAAATGTCAAAATGTGATATGTCCCAAAAACAGCTAAAAAAACACCTCAAAACAGCATGAAATAGCTTAGTTTAACACGTTATATAAAAGAAACTTGTTGAAAATGCTAAAAACACAATGAAATAGCATGTTACCAAAATGGCCGAAACGGCAAGGCTATAGTATGGAAAAATGCCAAAATATGACATGTCCCAAAAACAGCT
>NW_024621576.1:0-1107 GCF_008729295.1 Plectropomus leopardus | reverse complement strand
ATTTTAACATATTTTGTTCTGGCTAAATTAAAATATTTTTGCTAACTTTATTTGATTCGGTTTGTAATTTATTTATTTGATCTAATTTCATTTATTTTATTAATCTGCTGCCTTGTGTGAAGCAATGTAGTTAAATTTCCAGTGGAGCATTTGTAAAAATAACAAAGCTCAGTGTATTAAAATATATGAATAAATAACTGTTTAAAAAAATCAATAACACCACTGAAGCAAGTAAAAGTAATTTGTACAAATTTAAACTACAATTAAAAAAGCTAGAATTTAAATAAATTAAGTAAAAAATGAAGTCAACAATTTTTTTTTTTTTTAAAAATCAATATAAACTTGGCATATCATTTTTAAAATAACTTAAAGCAGATAAACTGGAACTTGTTTACCTCTTTAATTGTGACCTAATGTTTGATTTTAATTCTCAGTGATCATTTATCAGATTTATGTTATTTAGTGAAGAGAAAATTAGTCAACATTTAGTTCAAATTCTGACAGAAACATTTATTAATGTTTGCTTTCATCCATCATCATGTCTTAAACTCAAAGTTGTCTTTGCAATTATCAAAGTTATGATTTATTTTTTGGTGCCAATAAGAAAAAATATATGCTTATGTTTTTATATTTATAAACAGCAAGATTGATTCACGCGGCCGGAGGTTAAACTAAAGAATGATTATAATGTTTAAAAGTATGCAGAAGATAAAATAAGGACCAGGAAGCTTTGGCGGGAAAATAAATGGACTTTTTCTCCCTCATCGCGCTGACGCTGACGGGCGGTCGTCACTTTTAACACCGACAGACGGCAGTTTTCTCGCAGTATTGATGTCGTCCGTTCACCTGCCGATATCTCTGCCGAGTTATAAATATGAAGCAAACGCTCAACTTCACTAACAAGCTCAGCTGTCGCATTACAACATGAACGACAGAGCTGACAGAGCAGCTTCATACATTCATGTGCTGCCACTTTCTTCTCACTCAAACTCATTCAAATGATTTTTTTTTAATTTTAGATTTTATTTTTTAAAGGGAAAAATATCCAGAAAAATATTATTATTATTATTATTCATAATACCAACCAACAAAAACAAGAACAACCAT
>NW_024621575.1:0-2453 GCF_008729295.1 Plectropomus leopardus | reverse complement strand
CCTGAGATAATGTAAAAACACAGCCATGTCTGCATCATGGCCGTATTCCAGTCTGAGAGGTTAGGTTAGGTAACTAACTGGGGGAAAAGTCATCCCCCCGGATACCGAGAGACGACACGTGACCAATCCCTGCTCTGTGATTGGCTCAGAGCGGCGCATATTAAAATGTAGGCCAGAGGTTGTGTTCCATTCTGTTTCTGCGCTTTGTACGTTAGCGACACAACAATGCTGCTCAATAAGGTAAGAGTCCATTAAAAAGCACTTTAACTGCATATTTATGTAGGTTTTTTTTAATTATAAATTATTCGCTTCAGCTTGTTGTCGCTTTGATCCACATTGTTTACTTTTCGAGTCATTTAAGTGAAAGCTTTGCTAGCTAACTTGCTAACGCTTGCTAGGTAGCGCCGTTAACCGTTATGACACCTTAAACACTGTTTCTATTTCTGGTCTTCACACTTTATATTTTACACATTTTACACATTTTTGTTTGTGTCTGCTGTGTTTTATCGTCAGTTTACACTCGAGTCAAAGCTAAGTGTATGTTTTTCTGTTAAAAATAAGCTGTCTACATAATCTTTTAACGAAGGTCGTTTGACAAACTTACTAAAAGCAGACCAGAAACAGGTTTATTGTCAAGTAGGTTTTTACATAAAAGGGATTTATTCTTATGTTTAGGTGCATATTTAACAGTAAACAGAGGAAGTAAAAAACTGAAAGCAAGTGCAGCTGAGGTCAACAAAACAGGACAGAAACATTTACAGTGAAAATGATATATCACATTAAATCCGGAAGTAATAGTAATAAATAAATAAATAATGTTTATGAGTGAGCGGGATTATCATTCGGTATCCTTAAAAAATGAAAAAAGTAAGAATATGTACAATATATCTGTTTTTAAAATGAAGATCGTAAATAAAAAGGCCATTTTAACTGAGATAATTTTTTGTTTAAGTATTTTTTTCTCAACAAGCAAACATACAAACTATAAGTTACAGGATTGGTGCACAGAAGTTATTATTATCAATTATTTACACGACTTTGAATTAGCCTTAATATTAGTTACTACTTTATTACTTAATATAAGTACGTTTTCACATGCAAAGAATTTGCCCTCATGTTTGGTGCAAAACTGTAAGCACAGTTAAGGGAAAGTAAAAATCAAAAGTAAGAACTGTTAAAGTCAAGAAACTTAAACATCGTACACTAAAAAAAATAAAAGTTTGTACAGTATTTAAAATTATATAATTTACATGGATAATTTACAAGTGATTCTTAAAATTAGTTGTAACAATGTGTAGGCTATACACCAACACGGTGAATGGTGAAGTGAATAAACTGTAATATCAACAGGATAAAATCAATAAAACCTAATCTAGGTATAACCTAATGTACCCTAACCTGTATGTAAATTGCAGCGTTGGCATGTATAAAAAATAGTGGAAGTGGTATAAAGGTGAAATGTACCAGTGCAGTGTGGGTAAAGAGTTCAACAGTCAAAGGACAAAACATGAGAAATACAATTTATTATATTGTAGTCCAGGACAGCACCACCTTCATCTATGACCTCAGTGTCACCATAAAACTGAGCATTATGAGCTTAATGAAAACAGATGTTATGTCATACCTAATAATAAAGGGCGCACGGAGCATGTGTTTTTACCTAATATATACAACTTCAACCAAATTAATGAAATACTATTATCAGTTTGTTGTGTCATATTATTAAGTATGTTCATGCAAATTATTCCATTCATTCTTGTGTGTGCTGTAAAAAATCACAAGTATGGTGTATGTAATTTCCTGACGGCTGGAGAGGAAAGCTTGAGAAATTGTTAAATCTTTTTTTATTATGCAGCAGATATATATACATATACATACATATATGTATATATACACACATATGGTTAGAGGAGTCTTTAAAGACTCACCCGAGAATTAATGTTTAATTTAATTGATCTGGGTATTTATTTTTGGGTGAATGAAAACACAAATTGGGGCTAATTACAGTTTTACTAGATTTTAACTTAAAAGACTGAAAGGTGTGGAAGTGTCCTGTTTAACTTGAACATTGTTGCATGTTGCTGTTTCCTCCTCCACGCCCAGGTTCTCAAAGCCAGTTTGCGGTCTGGGATCCGGCTGCAGAGCTCCAGCGCGGCTGCAGCCAGTGTCGCAAAATCTCACGGCTCAGCACAGCTCGGCTATTCATTTGGTGAGCAAGATGCAGAAACTCATTCTCCTCTTGTAGTATAGGGACACAGTTTAGCTGCTAAACCCACAGACAGTGTGTTTTAAAGTTGCTTATCGTGGGTCGTCTTGCTGCTTTGACCCACAGAGCTGACGGATCAGCAAAAGGAGTTCCAGCAGCTGGCGAGGAGGTTTGCGCGTGAAGAGATCGTTCCTGCTGCACCTATGTATGACAAGACGGGGGAAGTGAGTACAGCCCAGAGATTAGG
>NW_024621574.1:0-2014 GCF_008729295.1 Plectropomus leopardus | reverse complement strand
TAATTAATAATATTTTTTAACATACCCCATAATCTTTTAATATAGGTCTCCACCAAACTGTTATATAATGCCTGTAATATGTTCGTATACCAACATATATCAGTTTCTGATCATGGAATTAGTAGTATTACCAGTACTATTATTATTTCCACGTATTGATTCTAGATATTTACCATCAAACAGGCCTATAATGTATTTCAAGTCCATTATAAATTTGGGGAAAGAAATTATTAGTTTTTTTTTTTTTTTTACCATTTCAGAGACTTTTTCAGTGTATTGTAGTCTTGTTTGCAGAATATATATATTTGGAGTTTGGGTTGTAAATTCTGTGCTGTTAGTTAAATCTGAAATTCAAATTTCCTCTGTTGAAATTTCACACGACCCTCACAAAAACTGAAAAAACTAAAAATAAATAAACCTATTTTTTTCTTTTATTAGACATTTGGACCAAATGAGACTCACTATCATGACTCAGATTTATTATGTCTGGTTTGCTTGTTACACTACACTCGTATTTGTTTATCACCTTTTGTTGCATGAACTGATGAATTTCCAAATAAAACACCATGATCCATCAGCATTTTTATTTTACACTCTTATCGTATGATGCACATATCTCTACTTCTATTTCTTACAAAACATATCTCTATAATTTTATATGTTTATATTGTGTCATATATTGTAGCAGTGACATATGTAGCAGGTTAAAAACATGTAAAGATACAGCATCTTTCTAAAATAAACAGATAATTAATCTTATTTCTTTAAAAAAAAAAGATAAAACTGACACTGTGTTTATTATCGATCACTTAAGATTAGAGCAGGTTATTTTAACCTTTTACAAGCTGCAGATTTTGAGCCGATCACGTACCTGAGTGCTGATCTGTTGAGCTGCCTCCAAACTCAAAAACAGACTGAAACCTTCAACAGGAAGGTCGCTTTTTCAGTCAGACTCCGCACAATACTTCCTCATCTTGCCACCAATAACCTAGATACGGTTTCCCGTCATGTAGGGAATCTGTCAATGATTGACAGATTATCGGCTGTGATGGAGAGGCAGGCCGCTGCTGTTACTGTAATATAGTAATATAGCTTGAGCGTGACCTTAATTGCAGCTCAATTTACTTTCTGTTTATTGCAGTTATTACACTTCCGTGGAGCTGCTCTTGTTTTTGTTCTTCTGGTTGCAGAAACATTTGCTGGCCGAAATGATACGATGTACAATATTTCAGAGACGTACTAATGTTTTTTTGTTGTGTGAGTGCAAAAACAATAACAAAAACAGGATATTGATAGGCAACACATACATGGGGATAGATGGAGATGGAAATTTAGATAAGACTAGAAAAGACAGGACAAACAAACAAAAAACAAAGAAATGTAACGTGTTTAATTTAACTCGTTAAATTAGATTTAATGTCTTCGTCCATTGTTCGCAACTGCTTGACCTGTTGAGGGTCGCAGGGGGTCTGGAGCCTATCACACACACAAGAGACTCCTTGAGACTTCCTTTGAAATTGTTAAAAATCCTGACATATATGTCTAAAATAAGAAATTTAAGTTTGCATTTGTGCTCTTGAGTGACTGCTTGTGAAGACTTGTGTGTTGTTTTGTCAGGAAATGAAGGCTGTTCTGGTATCAGACTGATTCTCCCTCCACTCCCACGCTGCCCAACCAAAGCAAACAGACACCACTTCTTACTGTTTCAAAGGTCGCAGCGAGGTCAGTCTGACACTTAGACCTGATTGACAGTTTTTGTTCTTCAAATCTGACCATTTTCATGTCCATAATTCATTAGAGTCAGGGTAGAAAAGCCAACCTTAGGAGATGTGTTCACTCTGTAATGCCTATAAACCTAACATCACATCTTAATAAAAGTTAATATAACTTGATCATCCCAAACATCCCAAAAATTCGGAGTGACTAATTCCAATGAATTTAACTGAACCGCCAGAAAAAAAACACATTTTCTGAACATGATGCCTGTTTTTCTGTCGCTGAATCCTCTGATTAT
>NW_024621573.1:0-4196 GCF_008729295.1 Plectropomus leopardus | reverse complement strand
AAAATCAGGTAAAATCAGAGGAAAATCAGGTAAAAATCAGGTAAAATCAGAGGAAAATCAGGTAAAAATCAGGTAAAATCAGGTAAAATCTGATAAAATCAGGGCAGTCTCAGAGGTCTGAGGACACCGGGGGCCTCAGTTTATTTAAGTAAAGACATATTAAAGCGTCCCTCTGACTCTGAGCGTCACTCGGCTGCTGAGACTCTTCGTTTTCTGCTCGTTCTCTCCTCTTTTACTGTTTGTTGTTGTTTTTGTTTGTTTGTTTGTTTGTTTTGCAGGACATTTCATAACAAGTTCCAGATCGCCTTTTTTCCCGTGTTTCTGAAAGACATCGAACCAATAAACAGTTCACATTTCAAATGTTTCAATGCGTGTGAAAGACGTCTGAACGCAGCACAGGAGAGCAGCTGCGGATCCAGATTTCAAAGGGTTAAAACCATGCAGGAGACAAGTGACCGAACAGCAGGTTAAAGGAGGACAGTCGGCGGACTTTCTCTTTATTTATATTGACACAGAAATTCATTTAACTAGAAAATCTATACAAAAAAACAGATTGTGCAGATTTAGATTTGCTTTAATATGAAAATTTCCAGCTTTTCTCCTAAAATTCAGTGAATGAACTTCGATTTCAAAATCAGCATCTTCAATTTCCAAAACTGAGCAGAGTGAGGACAGCAGAGACACGGCAGAGACACGGCAGAGACGCAGCAGAGACACGGCAGACAGAGACAGCAGAGAGACAGCAGAGACACGGCAGAGACACGGCAGAGATGCAGCAGAGAGACAGCAGATACGCAGCAGAGACACGGCAGAGATGCAGCAGAGAGACAGCAGATACGCAGCAGAGAAGCAGCAGAGACACGGCAGAGACACGGCAGAGACACGGTGAGACACAACAGAGAAATGGCAGAGAGACAGCAGAGACACGGCAGAGACACAGCAGAGACACGGCAGAGACACGGCAGAGACGCGGCAGAGACACGGCAGAGACACGGCAGAGACACGGCAGAGACACGGCAGAGACACGGCAGAGACACAGCAGAGACACGGCAGAGACACGGCAGAGACGCGGCAGAGACACAGCAGAGACACGGCAGAGACACGGCACACAGAGACAGCAGAGACACGGCAGAGACACGGCAGAGACACTGCACACAGAGACAGCAGAGACACGGCAGAGACACGGCAGACAGAGACAGCAGAGACAGCAGAGACACGGCAGAGACACGGCAGATGGCTCTGTGGATTATTGACGGATTTAAGTGGCCATTAATGATGAAGACAACAGGAGGAGATTACGGAGCTCCGCCCACACATGAGCTCACCATAAGTGTGTTTGAATATTACTGAGCATATTTTTTATTTCATTGTTATAATTATACATTCAACACTGGATTTATTTTTTTATTTTTGCACTTTTCACGTCCTAAACAGTTTTTGTCTTTTTGGTTGTTAATTTTAAGTAAATTTCTCGTAACTTTTTTCTAATTTCTTGCAAATCCAATTTTTGGGTAATTTCTTGATAAGTTGCTCTTCACCTTCTTCCTGCGTTTTTCAAAGAAATCCGTCAGCTCAGGCGTTGTTTCTTCTGGTTTGTTCAGTTTGAGTCTGTCGCTCGTGTTTTTGACGGTTTCTGCTCTCTATGATGTCTGACTGAATCGAATTTCAATAAAGTTACATCCTAAATAAATACAAACACAGCTTTATGGGTGTATTTTGATGCATTTGTTAATAAAGATCTTTGTATTTTGTGTCTACACTGAGTTTAAGGTGGAAGTTTTGCTGATGTCACAGAAACAGGTTGATAAACAGTTGAACTTTGACCCCTCTGATGTAACCAAACATTTTAAAGGCTCAGACATCAGAGGGCCACCAAACACCGACTGTGGTTAAACTCCAACCATCAACGAAAAAACTCACTCAAACTGTCCTTCAAACTGCTGTTTCTCAGCATCTCCTCTGCCTCATCTGCACCTGTCCGCCCTCTGCGCTGCTGAACTCCATTCAAAAATATGTCAATTTAAAGAAAAATGGCGTTTCTAACAAAAAGCTTTATAAGACAACTCTACATTTGACCTGCGGGACGGTGTCCCCGGTGCTCCAGTCCATTCGTCTCACACATGATCCAACACACACATGTAATTTACATGTTATTTAAACTTTGTGTCATCACCAACACATCAACAGAGCCGCTGCCCACAGGTGAGTCAGCACTCAAAGTTCCAGCAGAATAAGACGGAGTTCGGTTCAGCTGAACAGGCTGATGTTCACTTCGGATCAACACAGGCCTGTTTGCTAAGTCGCCTTCTAAATGGTGCGTTTGAACTCCATTCAAAAATTGGTAAATTTAAAGTAAAGCGTCATTTACACCAAAAAAACACTTAAAATCGCGATTTGACCATTGACCTGTGGGACACTGTCCATTCGGCTCACACATGATCCCCTATACACCTGTAATTTTAATTAATCTAGACTTTGTGTCCCATCAACAGTAATCAGCAGGTGAGTCACAGTTTGACGAAAGTAACCTGAGGTTTGGTTGAGCAGACACAGTAAAGCTGTTAAAGCTCGAATGGACTCAGGCCTGTTTGATAAAGTTAAGGCTTGTTTAATGGAGTTCTACGTGCATTGATTAATGTGGTGTTGAACTCTATTCAAAAATCCGTGAATTTAAAGTAAAATGTCGTTTATAACAAAAAGTTTTACATGATGATTTGACTTATGACCTGTGGGACACTGTCCCCGGTGCTCCGGTCCATTCGGCTCACACACGATACCCCACACACCTGTAATGTTCGAGTTTTTTTAAACTTTGGGTGGCGAGAAGGCGCCGCCGCTGCCTGCGGTCGGTACAGAGTCACCGCGGACAGGTGCGTCAAAGTTTGACCAAAACAACAGGAGGTTTGGTTCGGCTGAGCGGGCCGGTGCTCGTTAAAATGAGTGTTTGTCAAACGGAGTTTTGAACGGACCGACTGCTCAGGTGAAGTATGACGTCAGCGCGGCGCTCAGGTAGACTCACCTTTGTGTACAGCTCGTTCACAGACATCGTGTTCCTCAAACTCCGCCGCTCGCGCCCCCGTTAACAATCCATGAGAATCCGTTTCCCGGGAAGTGTCCCCGTCTGAACACCGGGCAGGGTTCAGTCCGCGTGCCCCCGGAGCGGCCAGGTGTCCCCGGGCCGGCCAGGTGTCCCCGGCGGAGTTTCGGTCACTTTTCTTCGGTGTATCTTCCGCTGAGATTCGCCCTCGCGCTCCCCGGTACCGGCAAATGTTCCTCCGATGACTCCTCCGTCGTGTTTCGGGGGTCACGCGCGTCAATACACCGCCGTTCAGACCCGTTAACGATCCGGTAAATCAAATAAAACAACCTGCAGCAGCGCGAGGACTTCCGGACAGCACGCTGCCCGTTTGATTGGCTGTTCCCCGCGCGCGCGCATACACACACACACACAAGCACACACACAGGCTGCTGCAGCGGCTCTCAACATGAGGCCCGCGGCCCCACAGAAGGTCCGGAGCTGACAGAAAGGGGTCACGTGAGCGAAATGTCTGTAATTATTATTTCATGTATTTATTTACATATTTATTACTAAATATTGTATTAAATTGTAATAATTTAAATTTTTATCATTAAATGATTTGATCCTTTATTTATTGCTGTATATATCCATTAATTTATTTCCATTTTAATTATTCAATATTACATCAATCAGTACATTTTTAACCCTATATTTCTGGCTGTATTTATTCAAACATTTATTTATTTCCACATTTATTGTTGTATGTTTACTATAGTCGTATCTATTATCATTCAATTATTTAATCCTTTATTTACGACTGTATTCATTTATACATTTATTTATTTAGAGAGTATTTAACTCCTCGCAGAGTATTTAACTCCTCACTGAGTATTTAACTCCTCACTGAGTATTTAACTCCTCAGACCCTCAGAGCAGAGATCAGTCTCTGCGGCTGTCAGGGGGAAACTCTGGGACGGGGCACCGTCTAGTGAGGAGCAGAGAGGAGCAGAGAGTAGCAAAGAGGAGCTTAGAGGAGCAGAGAGGAGCTGAGAGGAGCAGTGAGGAGCTGAGAGGAGCAGAGAGGAGCAGTGAGGAGCTGAAAGGAGCAGAGAGGAGCTGAGAGGAGCAGTGAGGAGCAGAGAGGAGCAGAGAGGAGCAGAGAGGAGCAGTGAGGAGC
>NW_024621572.1:0-1843 GCF_008729295.1 Plectropomus leopardus | reverse complement strand
TAAAGAACAAGATCAATATATATATATATATGGCATCATATTCATTATATATATGAACTGTAAGTGACTGAATGCACACTGACAAGCAAACAGAAATACTACATTCAGACCGACATCATCTCCATCACATGTTACCATCACAGAGGGTCAAAGGTCGCCGCAGAGTCACATGTTGGAGCTCAGACCTCAGGTCAGTTTGATCCGTCACACTGCAGTGACACAACTATCACTTGAAGGCCGGCTGACCTTTGACCTCTGTTGGAAGACGATGTGCTCCAGTGGACTCAGTCTGCTCCTCTGGTTTAGGAGCCAGAGGTCAAAGGTCAGCTGTATTCACGCTGAGAGCACAGACGTTAGATCATGTGACCACTCGCAGCGACACAGAGAAGAGCTGATCATCACCTGACACGGACACTGATCCTCCAACCATCACTCTGTTCATCATTTTGTCAATCAATCAATCAATCAATCAATCAATCAATCAATCAGTGTAGGTGAATGTAAACACACAGCTCTGGAGGCGTTCAGACTGACAGCTGCAGCTCAGACTCAACTGAGGGAACTTGAGTCAATAGTGCAGCCGTCACGTCAATGTTCCCACGGGATTATCGCCAGTTTCCACGGCGACAGAAGGGGTGGCGTTTTCAAAAGGTTTCACTCTGGAACTCAGTTTCAAAAGTTTGCGTTTTCAGGCCCCGATACGCTGTTGTCGTGTGAACGAAAGGTGGCAAAAGTTTAACGTTTCATGCACAAACCGTTGTCGAGGAAACGGCCTCTCTATCTCCACTGTTGTCTCTCAAATGGGCGGCACGGTGTATCAGCGGTTAGCACTGCTGCCTCACAGCAGAAAGGTCCCAGGTTTGAGTCCGGACCGATTCAGGTCCTTTCTGTTTGCACGTGGGTGTCCTCCCGGTGCTGAGGTTTCCCCCACCGCCATCATCGTAACACCGAGGAGCTGAAGTCGTCCCTGAGCGCCGCTGGCCGCCGTTTACCGCCGTGACAGACAGGACAGATTCTTCTTCCTCAAATGACGCTCTGCTGACGGAGACGTTTTACCTTCACTTGTCATCTGTAATGTAAACATGAGTCACGTGTTCTGACGGACATGTGACCCAGCAGCAGTGTGAGCGGCGCGTCCCCGGGCTCCGGTCAGGAGACACTCTGAGGCTCCGGGAGGAAATGAAAGAGAGGAGGCCTTCAGACGGGACTTAATATCCTGTTAGTAACACACACGTCATGTCTGTCTCAGAGACACAGAGCGGGACACAGTCACCACACAGGCTCAGTCCCCATAAACACAACTGACGTCTCAGCGTCAACAACACGTCCACCTGTCGGGACGTCCACAGTCCTTTTTTACCCTCATGTTTGTGACAAAGAGACATTACAGCCCATTTTAATGTTCATCAACACATATTCAACATAAAACTGTAGTCCAGAGACCCGCCCACAGACAGGAGGTCTCACTCTGTTCAACTACACAAACACTGTCAGAGAGGAGCGTCTTCCTCACAGACCATCTTTGACCGAGTAACAGACACAAACACCTTCTGCTTTGTCATCGAGCGACAGTCAGAGCAGCAACTGTGCAACTTATTACTATTTACCCGGGGACACGTGCACTGCAGCTACACGCAGACCTCACGAGGTGCAGACCACAGACACATATGTGGGTGCAGACTTTTGCCAAAACAAGGAAATGAACTGCCCCCCAAAAATATAGGGAACATTAAAGGTGTGCACTGTTTTGTTTTCCACTGCAGCTCAACTTTAATGATTTATCCACTGAGGACGAACAGAGAGGACTGTCTCAAGTTTAGACACACTGACACTCACCCCCCCC
>NW_024621571.1:0-1915 GCF_008729295.1 Plectropomus leopardus | reverse complement strand
TCATCTTCTTCATCTAGGACGGCGTCACTGTTTACTTCAACGACTTCTACATGCTAACAGGTACAAATGAAACATGCAGTCCTCATTATGCTGTATGCTACGGAGGCCCAGAGGGGCTAAAAATTCTTAAATTTTGTACATAGGAGATATTTAAAAGTCAGTTTAACACAAAGTAAAAAATGCACTGCCTCCGATCACGTACCTGGACTCTGAAAATCTTGTTTTTGGACTGAATGCATGGCCTCGGTTTTTTAAATTTGTAATTTTTTGTAGTTTCTCCTGATGACGTGATGTGGGAGGAGATTCCTCAGAGCGGAGACGTCCCCTCAGCCAGAGAAGGACACACTCTTTGGTAAAGTGCAGCACTGCTGAAATTTAAAGTACGGCCTGTGCAGTGTATCTGCAGGCAGAATATAAAAATCCGCTTGTGCATATTTACTGTTACGGCTTCATCTTTGTCCCTTTAAGTGTTGTAAAAGGGAAGCTGTTTCTGTTTGGGGGAGCGTCCAGCCCCGACGCCACCGAGTGTCTCCCCGGAGTCTACAGCTTTGATATTGGTGAGGACACTTCAGCAGGTGGAGACATGCAGAGACAAAGTCCAGCTTGGCTTTTTTTTGTTGTTTTAGTTTTATTTTAACCCTTTTAAACTTGGATTGACAACCTCTTCTTGAGCTGCTTACAGATGCCTTTTCACAAATGAACATTTTAGCTAATTATTCTGATTTTCTTTCGAAAACATGGAAAGAAAAGACAATGAGCGTCATGGCAAGAAATGTCCTGCAAATTACAAGAAATTAGTAGATTGTTTTTATTTTTTGTTTTTAATGATGATAATTATATATTTCAAATTATTTTACATATTTAATCTAACTTTTAAGTACTTTTTTGAGGTTTTTTTCTTTTTTCTTTTTGTGTGTGTGCGTTTTTTTTCTTTTTTTGTGATAATTTTCACATAATTTTCTTGTACTTTTTTTTTTTACTTATGTCTTTTTGTTGTGTGTGTATTCATTTTTTTGTACTAATTTTTACGTTATTTTTTTCTACTTTTTATTACTAATTTCTTGCTTATTTTTGGGCCATTTCTTTTTTTTCATCACTTTCGTCAGGTCTTTTCCTTTAGTTTTTCTCTGACTTTCCTCTTGGTTGTTTTCTGTTTTCCCCTGTGTGTGTGTTTAGTTTCCTTTTTTTTTTCTTGCTCATTTTTGGGCCATTTCTTCATAAGTTGCTCGTTTACTTCTTCCCATGTTTTCAAATGAAATCCAGCCAATTCGCCCAGGTTTGAAAGTGTTAACGAAGAGTATGATAAAAGTAGCCAACAGAAATTTCAACAGTACTGTGATGGTATGTCCATTTTCCATCAGTGTCTCTGACCTGGGATTGCTTATCGGTCGGAGGCGTGTCCCTCAGGACCCTGAGACACAGCTCGGCCTCTGTGGGAGACAACGTCTTCGTTTACGGAGGCGTTTTGGGAGGAAACCCAACTGACGACCTCATGGTCTTCAACACAGGTCCATACACCATCAACATCTTTATTAACGGACCAAACTTTTGGTTTTTCATGTTTCAAAGAAATACTTCTTAACCCAGATGACCGTTTGTATATCAGTTACTCGTCACGTTCTGCTGAATTCATGAAGAAAATCTTGTTTTTCACGCAACTGAAGTCATAAGTGATTTAGTTTCCGTGTTTTTCTTTCTGCTCTGTTTCAGTGTCTCTCACCTGGACGCCGGTGAAAACCAGCGGCTCTCCGCCTCCTGCCCTGTGAGACAATTATTATCAGTTACACAATGAGAAAAAAACGTACATTTATATTATTTTTATTTTATTTTATTGCGAATGTTACCTTAACTTTAAGAAGAACGTTCTGGGAACTAAAAAAAAACTTGGTGCTGAAAACATTTCATTGTACCGAGC
>NW_024621570.1:0-1795 GCF_008729295.1 Plectropomus leopardus | reverse complement strand
GATGTCCATATGTGCACACAAACTCATACCAGAACAATCCAGACTGATAAATAGCACTAGGTAAGAGCTAAAATGTGTATTTTTGATTTGGGGGTGCACAGTTTCTGTAAAGGCAACAGAAGAAGTGTTAAATTTCTCCTCAAAATATAAATACATCAGAGAGCTCTGGATGATGGATGCCTGTGGCAACACACATGAGCCTGAGGAATGAAGAATTATTACTTTGAGCTAATAAAAGACCCAAAATATCAAAACTAAGCATTTCTGTTTCACATTTGTTTCTCTACTGAAAGTTAGGTTTATTGTTACTTCTACAACCATCACATTCACAACAGCCTAAAAAGCTTCCTGTGCCCTCTTACCAGAATGTTGTTGGGGGAAGTTTGCCTTCACAACTTTCAGACAGAGTCCTTCCTTGGCTCTGTTAAGAAAAAGATCACAGTTTGGGTTAAAATGAAGAGATTGCTTTTAGAAAGGACTTTCTGGCAGAGAGCCCTGAAGACTAACTTTTCTGATGTGCTAACAGTACAACAGGTGTAGTGGCATGCAGGTAACTTATGGGGACACTTTTACTACAGCGCCCTCTCCTGGAGTCATGCTACACCGCATCCTATATGTGTTTGTGCGGCAAAGCTCAAACAGCCCAAGCTTTGACCAGAGAACTGCTGGAGACTTCTGCTTTTTACAGACGGAGGACAAACTATAAACTACATGACTGATTGTACGTATATATATGTGCATTCAGATACTTGTCAATACAGGTGTAAATGAGAACATAATCCTATTTTATTTGGGTGAAATGACCCTTTAATGTGACGTTTAGCTTAAGTTAGGATGTTTTTCATGGTGATGATGCCTCTCAATCTCAGCAGTATGTATTCTGTGTAACATCAATGAAAAAACTCTGATTTCAGACCCCTTTAACCCTTTCATGTATGAATTGTGACTGCCTCAGTCAAGATTTTTTCTAAAGTGTTTTTTATCCCCCTTGTATGAGGTAAGTATGACAAAAAGTTACATTTTTTTCAACGACTTTTTCATGTCCACTCAGGTGGACAGCATGCATTCGTTTTCAACTGAAACCGATCAAACAATTATAATTATGTCAAAGCATAAAAATATATTATTAATGCTGTTAAAGTAGTTTATTCACATGTTTGAACTTATTCTAATTCTGTTTAATGCCCCCCCTCCAACTAAATGACATGAAATAAACACCATTTTTCAAAAACATTGTCAAAATATTGTTTTGCTACAAAAACTACTGGTTACATTTTAAAGCATATATCCGTTGTTTCATCAGTCTCACTGCAGATTAAGTATGTTTCAGCGCAACTAAGTAGCAATGATAGTACTTATTGTAATCAAAACATTGCCAGCGATTCGTG
This sequence comes from Plectropomus leopardus, assembly GCF_008729295.1. NCBI lineage: Eukaryota > Metazoa > Chordata > Actinopteri > Perciformes > Serranidae > Plectropomus > Plectropomus leopardus. The sequence continues at coordinate 407 of NW_024621570.1, read as the reverse complement.
ATGTCCAGTTTAGTGGACAGACGATTAATCGTGATTTCCTCCGAACATAAAATCAGTACTTTGAAATTTTAAAGGCTGTGTTCCTGCTTAGATGTTACTTAATGTTATCAAATTGTATTTACCCGCAAGGTTCTCCTTTTTTCGAAGGATTGGCAAGATATTCCTGAGCTGCACATTTCTTGCAACCCGACGCCATTTTGGGTTTGATAAATTTGTGATGCAATTCCGTCACCTGGCCAGTAAGGGGCAGTGTGTGGTATGATGCACTGAGTCCCCTGTAGTGGCATATATGCAATCAAAACCCATGCATATACCAGAAAATGGCTCTTAAAAAGCGGTCTCTTGTACTGACCACGTGCAAAAGGGTCGGTGTCTTTAGTGTGTCATTTCAACAGAATTGTTGAGAG
>NW_024621568.1:0-1103 GCF_008729295.1 Plectropomus leopardus | reverse complement strand
AGCACTAGTATGTATATATATATATAAACACCATTGGGGAGGATGCCAAAGTTGGCAATTTTCAGAAAGTCTGGTCCCACTCCCAAGTTGTCAAATACTGACTTTTGTTGCCTAAACCCAAGACAGTAAGCCTAAAAACATTTTTTTCACCCAGGAAAAAAAAAAGATAACTCAGGAGAATGCACACATTTTTTGAGCAGAAACTATAAAACTATTTTGAAGAGACATGATGCAACAAGCATTCATAAGCACACCTTCCCTATGCGTCCAAAATTGGCGGTGCCATAGTTTGACGTGTAGGACCACTGCCCAAGCATCAGTATTTGAGGAGCTGGCAGAAAGAATGTGTTGACTGCTATTTATTTGTGAACCACTGAAAGGCTAACGGACTAAATGTGTTTAAAATGCCATCATTCCAGCTAGTGACCCTGATATGCACAAGATTTTGTGGGATTATGAGTCTTTGTTAATCACCACGGCACAAAGTGATCATTGAAATGATACAATTTTCTTCTTTTATTTTCCCACCTTTAGTTGGCATGTTATGACCAGGCCAAGCAGCTCGTGCTGGGAACAGGCATGATGGGAGATAACATATTCACACACTTTCTTTCCAGCTTCATTGCTGTAAGTATCAGGTTTTATTTGTGTGTCCAGGAGTCCTGATTGAGTCAGTGTGAAGTTTGAATAGGTCTTCTGTAAACTGATGGTCTGCTCCTCTGCAGGGAGGCTGTGCCACGTTCTTATGTCAACCTCTGGATGTACTAAAGACGAGGCTGATGAACTCTAAGGGAGAGTACACAGTGAGTGTCTGTCTCCACTAATCCTTTCATTGCTCTGTTTTTGTTTGTCCATCCTCTTCCATATCAGTATTCATTCTAATCCTGTGTGTCTCTCTTTAGGGGGTGACACATTGCTTACGAGAAACTGCCAGACTCGGTCCACTGGCATTTTATAAGGTAAAAAACAGTCCTGCACACTACACATTATCACCACTGCGGTGACCTGATGACACTTTATTTAATTATTTATTTATCAACAGTATACCATAAATATTTTGGACTCCTTAAACATAAAATTTCTATGAATGCAATAATATTAAC
>NW_024621567.1:0-1037 GCF_008729295.1 Plectropomus leopardus | reverse complement strand
TTATTTATGTATGGGGTTCCCTGACTTAACCTCTGGTACCATCAGCAAGTCAAAGTATTCTCCTGTTCCATTAAAGGGACATTTGACCCATATTCATATCAGTGTAGTTCACATTACTTCATGGAACTGTTTGACATTAATTCATGACATTATAGAATATGATATATTTTATCTACATTTGTACAATCCAATGAAAACTAAAACTAATTGGTAAAGGTGGTAACAACGGATTCTGTGTGTGTGTGTGTGTGTGTGTGTGTGTGCAACAGCTTGATGTCTGGGTATATTAGTCGTGGGCCTAATGGTGTAGGATATCACAAAAAATGCTAATGGTCTTCATCCATCAGAGCTGAATCTGTCTCAGGAAGTGCGTCAGCAGCACACGTTAGAGGGGGGAAAAACTGAAGAGTGCAGTCGTAACCTTATTCTACAATGAATCACAGATTGGACAGAGTTCTTTTCAATTACCCTAAATTTCCCCCTGGGTCGTTGAACACTGAGACTGCAATTCTACTTTTCCCGGATCTGAGCCCCAAGGAAAAACTTGGCAACCCCATAACTGGTCACATATGAGCAGAGCTTATGATGAAGTGGTGAAAAACAGTAGTACTGTAATGCAGCATATTGTCACAGTCATTACCATCAATGTTGAAATGCTGCACCTCCACTGGGAGGAATCATCTCTGAGATTAAAACATTATGGATATTGTAACACTAAGTATTTCTACACTGCGGTATTGTATATTTGATCTGTTTTTACTTTTAACTAAGTGAACTTTTTCCAAGAAGAGAACAATTTTGAGGTCTTTAAACCAGGTTATAAAATCGAATGTATTGTAAAATATAAACTCATGGTTGCCAGTTCTTTTAGGTTATGATCCTTTTAGGGAAAAATTGTGCAGTTCTACGTTTCAGACGTAGCAACATATCAACATTTCTAAAGGAAGATAGTTTAGGAGTTTTTTTCATCACGAGGACGGGATGGTGACATTTAGGTATATGCCAAGCAGCAGACAGCAGCAAACCACAGACAACAA
>NW_024621566.1:0-1637 GCF_008729295.1 Plectropomus leopardus | reverse complement strand
AGCCCTGTCACTGTGTGTGTGTGATTCTCATGATAAACACAGAGCGAATGGCTGACCGAATACATACGCTGAACACAGCTCAACAATGTAATTAGATTTTTCCCTTTTTTTCATAGAAATATCTGAGTGCAGTGTATCTAACAATATGTTGAGCAAGCAATATCAATGCAAATAATTAAACCATTAAAACTATACACATATTATCTAAAATAATTAAAAAAGAATTCAGTAGCAGGTGGGATCCCCCACTTTTTTGATATCCCTTGTTTTAAATATTCTCCTTTGAGGACATCCCAAATAAATGTCTTTTTAAAGGAATAACAGTGTGGTGCTTTATGACTGTTGATTTTATTCATTTAAATTTATTTTACTTGCTTTGTCTTTTTAATCCCCTTATTAATGTTCATTCATTTAATTTTAAATATTTTAAATGATTAATACAATACACATGCACAGGGATTCTTTTAATTATAACCAACCTTATTTGTTATCTTTTTACTTCTTACCAGGTTGATTGTTGGCACATACAGAATAATCTCAGAAAGGGGGAGAAAGGCACACACACGTGCATAAATATTACACACCTTCTTCTTGTGAAGAAGTGAATCTCTATGTTAGTCCTACTGAGTAGGACTAACACAATTCAGTTTTCTGATATGCATAAACTAACAGACATAATTCATGACTTCAGCACATTATTTTTACTTGTGTGTTCTTTTAATGTGCGATCATCCCACCTTGCGTGGCTCTACAGTAGTGATGACGGTCGCGTCGATAAAGGGTTTGGGCCTTTTGGCTGTGTCCTCGATGAGTGACTGCCATTGCCGCGGCAACCCAACAAATTTCTGCTCTTGCTCGTCAAAGTCTGTGTGTACGCGATGCTCAAAGTTGGATGGAGCAGAGATCTGGATACGAGACTTCTTCTTTTTGGTGAACATGATGGCGGCTGTGGCAGCTGCAGCCTATCATCAGACCTGCAGGGAGGAGAATGAGAGGGGGTTTAGAAGGAAAAAGACAAAGGGAAAATGCAAATGTAAAACTTCCAAGAGGCTTATGTAAAATATACCGCACATGCATGCAGACAGGCATAGTCAGCAACTTCACAAAACACTTGATGACTGGAACATTGCAATACATGTGGTCCAAAACAGTGTAAAAAAATACTGATCAACAGTTTTTAACTTTATCTTCAAAAGCAGGCTGGGTCTGGTTTCCTACAATATGCAATAAATAACTAACGAAGGGTAAAAATACTTAAGCCTCGTGTTGTGTGTTGTGTAATACTCAGTAAATGATGACTGACATCACATAAAGTAGCAACCCCAAAAAAACGAAAATCAAGTCCTTATTTACATACAACATAATAAAAATGCTTTGTGCACATTTCCACTGCTTTCTTACCTCCTTGTGTGCATATTAATGTGTTTGTACCTTAAGTGTGTGTGGGTTTTTTTAAAGCAGTATTCAATTTTATTCTACCTAATTAATTACATTTCTAGGTTCATTATTTTTCATATGTATGTGTGCAGGTATATTTCTATATATTTACTTTTTAATTTTATTTATCTATGTAATATTTTCTTTTATCAAATGAAATAAATGTGTTACATGTGCTACTTACATACATATATATATAT
>NW_024621565.1:0-1622 GCF_008729295.1 Plectropomus leopardus | reverse complement strand
CAAATACTCCCACTTGTATTGTTTTGCACACACAATGCGCTTTCCAAAATCAAAAAAAAATTCATACATTAATATGAGTTTGTACTTTCAATGAGTTTATTTTTTAACCAACATCAGTCCTAATCATAAATATCAACGTCTATCTATTACAGTTTTTTAGCATCACATTACCTTATAGGCTGTTTTCAGTGGGAGTCAGTTACAAAAATCTGATACATTTTATTTGGCAATAACTAAAAATGCATAAGAATACAATGTTCAAACACACAATTTTCATTTGTTGGCAATGACAATTCGCAAAAAAGAAGCATTTTCACTTTTTAAACTTCATTAAATGTATTTTTTATCTTACTTACAGTAGTTATCTCAATGATATTATACAATTATATCCGTTTATTATCTGATGCTTTTTTATTTCAGCTCTGTGGAAGGTGAAGCTGCAGTAGCCTCTTTGATGGTCTCGGACTGAAAGATTTCCTCATTATTTTTGATTTTTGAAGTTTCCGGTGGTTCATCGTGTGAATAGACGATCTGTGCGGAGGGCAGCCGCTCAGACGCAGGAAGTGGAGCCGTTATTCCGCTCCGTTATCCTCAGAATAAAAACTACAACTCAACTTCTGCTCATGGCGGGAATCACTCCTCATTGTAACATGCATGCATTCAGAAATTAAAGGAAATATAACTATAATGTTTTATTTTACTCCCAGTTCTTATTTATCCCTTTATTTTGAGCCACTATTATCATGTTTTAGGCTGTTTACATCCGACCAGGGCAATATAAATGAAAAAAAACACCAATTAATTATAATGTGCACTCTTAAAAAGTTTTAATATATTAAAATTAAGCTTATTTGCTTTTTTAACACTGTGTAGAGCACTCTAATGAACTATAGTTTTATTTTATTGCAGAAAAACGATATTTAAATACTAATTATAGCTTTTATGTGTGTTATATTTTAATAATTTGACTTTATCAATGTAAAAAAAAGATTAGATTTGGTATCCGGGGGCTCCGTTCATCCTCCAAAATGAGATATTTGACGTCATGCATGCAGTTGCATAACGGTGAGTGTGTGAGGCAGAAAACAGAGCAGCAGCTCTGCAGACTGCTCTATAAATGTTTCCATAATAACAGCCTGTGCAGCTCCGCTGTGGTTTCACTGTAACCTCAGCACTGACATCCAGTGGCACGCTCCGAAAATGTTTGAACAGGCTCAATCAAAAGAAGGAGAGCTAGTTTTCCCAAGAAGTTATCTTTTTTATTCTCGAAGATTGCCCTGAATAATTTTTTCATTTGCATCTAATTTGGGGCCGTAACTAATATGGCGTTTAAATGTTATTGTGGGCAAGAAAAGGACTGAAAAACTGCAAATTATCTATAATGAATTACATACAGTTTATTTTTATGTTCTTGCATGCTGTAAAACAGAAGAAAAAAACTTCCAATCAAACAAGTTAGTTAAAAAATCTGCAAAAAAAAATTAAGCGACACACAGACTTCTGCAGACTGACTTTAATGCAGGGAGGTTTACAGAGAAATCAATCAAGTTACATTTTGAATCTAAATGATCCGTCACAATAAACGACAGTGCTCCACCCTGTGAAAATACTCTGTTACAATA
>NW_024621564.1:0-1347 GCF_008729295.1 Plectropomus leopardus | reverse complement strand
CTTCTTAAAAAGAAAAGACGTCAGTCTGAATATGAGGTTAAATGACTCATCAAATGGTTTGTTGCAGTGCTTGTTTCACCACAAAGCAATACAAAGAAACTGACATTTCATTACACGTCGCTCTTTATTAAATTCACAATATTTTACTATTGTGGACATTTTACACAGGAAATAATTGCGAGCTGCATCATGTTACAAGCGCAACCTACTACCAAACCAGCCACCCATTTCTGATACAAAATAAATCAATAATTTCACAGTAAAGAGCTTCCTCGTTTATTACAGAGTAATCTGGGGTTTCTTAAAGGGCAGTTCAACCCATTATTTAAAAAAAGAAAAAAAACCACATTGCTATTTATCAGTCTCGATTGTTTTGGTGTGAGTTGATGAGTGTTGGAGATATTGGTTGTAGAGATGTCTGCCTTCTCTTAAATATAATGTAACTACATGGCACTTGACTTATGGAGCTCAATGCACCAAAAAAAAAAGAAAACAAAATTGAAAAAAAAGGAAAAAATAAAAAATAAATAAAAAGAAAGAACAAAATGGAAAAAAACCTAAATGAAATAAAAAATGATGACCTGGTAACTCAAGATGATCCACAGACCTTGTTGTAAGCAGTTTCAAGTAGGAACTGCCGTCACCCCAAAATAATGCAACTAGATCGCATTTGTCTTATGGATCTCAAGGCGTCAAAAATGAAATAAAAATGAAAATAAAAACAATTTAAAAAGAAAAAAAAGGGAAAAAATGGGGTAAAATGGAAAAAAGAAAAAATCAACAGCACTGTATCTTGTTAAAAATATGAAACCGATTACTCAAGATGATCCACAGACCTTGTTGTGAGTAGTTACATGTGTGTTTTTCTTTGTTTAAATTTTCTTTCTAATGAACTATATCTGCTCACTGAATCACTGGAAAGCAGGTAGATGCATGGCAGACCATGCATCTATGAACAAGAGACCCAAGACAGCGCAAGGTATAAACAATAATGCCGTCCTCCTCAGCTGAGCCGTAACGTTTGCTAACCGCATCTAGTTCCATTATATTGGAGAGAAGGCAAACATCCGAACGGCTGATACCTCCAACACTTTGCAATTTAAACCAAAACAACCTAGATTGATAAAAGCACCACAGGTTATAGAAAAAAATATGTATTTTGGATTTTTGGGTGAACTGTCCCTTTAATCTCCTCTTCCCTGTGAACTACATTAATAAATCCCGTTACCCCAGCTATTAAAAATATAATTAATCTGAGTATAAAATTTTTTTGTATTAAAGTACAAACCCGTAACAAATATAATTGGACAGAAATGATAATATATTTTCTATTTAATTTTTCCTATT
>NW_024621563.1:0-1139 GCF_008729295.1 Plectropomus leopardus | reverse complement strand
TGACATCCAGACCATGGATGTAAACTGAGAATTGGATACAGTATTGGGGGCACGGTCCCATCCATTTCTATGGTATTGTTTCAGTGGTGCAAGGAGCCAAAAACATTTGACTTGTGTGTGAAATTAGCCAGATCTTCGGCTCTGCTTCTGCATCGTTGGGCCCATTGTTGGATTCCAGTTAGTCACCAAGGGACTAACATCCCGTTTAGCCCTCAGCTAAACCGAAGGATTAGTTTGACCCGTGGATGTGTTGAAGACATGGATATAGCATTTAATTCCTATGAAAGCTGCTCAGCGGCACACAAGGACAAAAACGCTCTATTTAAAGGTGTACTCGTCTACTGCACAGCTACTGGCAATAAGAAAGGAGTCTGTCGCCTATTTTTAGCAGGTTTCTCATTTTTAAAACCCTGCATATACGAGCTGATTTTGGTGAAAATTAAAGGGACATTATTAGTGGGGCATCACAGCATGTGGACATAGAAAACCTCCATTAAACTTGTGGTTCTGGCTTTTGGATGGACTGAGATACATGGGTAAAAGAGCTCTTAGATATGGGAATGTCATGTTAACCATAACTCTGCGACGTTGGGAAGTTTAAGGGCGTGTTTCAGGAAGACAACATAATGCTGTGTCGGTTTATAGCCGGATGAGGAAATGGGTGTTTAAACTATCATGCACAGAAAAACAAGGACACCTGCAGTAGATGAAGAATTTGTTTGTTCCGTTCCTCATCAGAATCGGGATCTTTTGCAGAGATTATTTAATCCTACTGGAAAAATGCAATAAAAGTAAAGTAACAGGGTTTTTCTGTCAGGCACAGCCTGTTAGATCATATTCCATACAGTGAGTTTTAGTGTTAGACATAACAAGATTAACCCTTTAAACCTGAGAAAAATGATTTCTTTTAAAAACACAGGAAAAAGGCAATGAGCAACTAAATGAAAAAATACAAGGCACAAGCTAGATTCAGTAATCATTTTTTTAAATATAGTTTAAAAAATAAAATTATAATTTGCCCTTAAATCCTGATACACCTTCTGGAGTAGAAGGAGGAGCTGATGAGTCTCACAGCCCGGGGAAATAAAGCTGCTCCGTAATCTGGTGGGACAGCAGCAAATACTTGAAATACTATATAT
>NW_024621562.1:0-4162 GCF_008729295.1 Plectropomus leopardus | reverse complement strand
TGGCAGACTGGTAAAATGAGAACATCTTTGGAGTATTCAATAGGAACGCTACAATATATATACTTTTTAATTTTTTTCACTAATTTCGTTCTAATTTTTGCGCCACGTCTTCTAAAGTTAACTCATTGCTTTCTTTCCGTGTTAAAGAAATCCAGCCAGCCTGCTCAGGTTTTAAAGGGTTAAAATGTTTGGAAAAAGGAAATAAGACAGAATCGGAGCATGAAGGCAGGCAGAAATGGACCTTTTTTTTATTTTTCTTGGGCGATAAACAACAGTGGATTGTCCTGACCAGACCGGACTGAACCAGATTAAACCAGACTGGATCCAGTTTGACCAGATCAGACCAGACTACAGCACAGTAAATGGAACCAGTCCAGACCGGACTCAACCGGCTGGAACCGGTTCTGGGGCGGGAGGGGCCGACTGACGGGAGCAACAAACAAAAACGATCAGTATATTGTTACTTTGTGTCACACACTGCGTTACCATGGCAACAGCCATCCGCACGGTCCAATCAAGTCTGGTCAGGCTGGACCTGGTCCAATGAGCTCTCTCCTCTTCCCTTCAGAGGAGTGAAGGGAGCGAGGGCGGGTCTATTGAATCAGGGGAAACAAAGAAGCTGATTGGTCCACAAACAGTTAAACCCTGCCCACCCGCCGTCACCCCCAAGCATCCTATTGGTCGCCTACGTCATTCGCCAAAAAAAAAAAAAAAACAACAGAGCGAGCCCTTCTCCCATTGGTCACCACACAGCCTCAGGCAACACAGGCCGTTTTCCCATTGGTCAGTTTTAATAAAACGCCAACTGTCAGTCACTCAGCAGCGGCCAATCAGGTTACAGTACCTGTGGAACTTTCTGGAATAAAAAAAGAGAAAAAAAAAGAGAAGAATGATGATGAACAGTGAGGCCAGCCAATCAGACGACCTTGCTAGAAAAACAAACAGAAAGTGGGAGGAGCTTCCAAGCCTCATATGGAATTTTTTTTTGTTCTTTGTTTTTGTCCTTTTTGTCCGTGTGTGTTCGCCGTACGACAGTCTTTCTTTTCCAACAGCTGATTTCAGTGCAATGCATCATGGAACGATCGATTGCTAAGAGAGGGTGTCACTACGAGTGTGAGTGTGTGTGTGTGTGTGTGTGTGTGTGTGTGCGCGTGTGCATGTGTGTGTCCTGTTGTCATGGAAACATGCTGCAGGGTTAGCGCTCCAGCAGCTGGGGGTGGTGCCGTGTTGCATCGTGGGGAATTGTCCATCCGTCTCTTTAACTGGTGTCCATGGACTCCATGTTGGCGGAGCTGGAGTCCCTCTGGATGGAGTCGAAGATGGCCGCCAGCTCCTGATTGGACGAGATCTGGGACTGGAACTCCGACATCAGTGGCGACTTCTCCGCCTCGGGGATCGTCAACAGCGCCACGACGGCTCGCATCGCCGACCGCTTCAGCTCATCCTGCTTCTCGAACTCCTGCTTCACCGAGTTCGCCTTCACCTGCCGAGACAGAGGAGACGCTCGGACTCGACAGCTCGAAATGACGACAAACGTTCTTATTTTTTATTTTCATATTTAGTCTCTAAAAATGACTTTAGGATGAAACCAGACAGAAGCTAAATTAAAAGAATATTGGTTTGATTTCTTTTAAACGTGGTTAAAAAAATAAATAAAAAAGCAACGAGCAACCTGGCAAAGAATGTCCAAAAAATATAGTATTAGCTCTGGGGAGATTATTAGAAATTATCAAAAAAAAAATTACAATTTTATGTTTTAAATTATGTTACAGAATCTTTTTTTTTTTTTTTTTTTTTCGCTATTTCTCAGGCATTTTCTTGTCTCTTTTGTGTTTCCCAGGTAATTTTCATGTCACTTTTTACCAATTTTTTACTATTTTTTTTTTACTTTGTCAGTTCTAAGATAATTAATATTTTGTATTAACCCTTTTGAAACCTGAGGAAATTGGCTTAATTTCTTTCAAACATGGGAACAAGGCAACAAGCAACTTCACAAGAACTGGCCCAAAAATTAGCAAGAAAAAAGTAAAAAATTACAAAAAAATGACCTGAAAATCAGCACAAAAATAAAATTAAATAATCTAATTTTTTTCAAATCAAATTTAAATTTAGTTTTCTAAACATTTTCCCTAGTTAAAAAAAAAAAAATCAAATAATACCCCACAGCTAAATTCTACAATATTTTTTGTCATCTCCTGCAAACTTGAGCACTACTGTTTGTAAAGGTCGGTCCCCACTCCTCATTACAAGGACAAACTGACTTTGACATGTGATATACTGGTGTGTGTGTGTGTGTGTGTGTGTGTGTGTGTGTGTGTGTGTGTGTGTGTGTGTGTGTGTGTGTGTGTACCTTGGTGGTGCAGGTGGCTCTCAGCGGTTCCACCAGTCTGTCCAGTCTCTGGAGGACAGCACTGGGACACAGAGACGACAGCCTGGCCAGCATCAGGAACGTCAGCATCTGAAAACAACGAGTCAAATTTAAGAACAATGATCAGCGTCCGAAACGAACACTCGCTGAGCGCTAAACGTAAACGTTTGTGCCAAAGTAAGCACGCAGTAATAGTGGTGGTAGTAACAGAAGAAGGTAATAATAGTAATAGTAGTAGTAGCAGTTCCAGTAGTAGTAGTGATAGTAGTAGTAGTAGTTGTTGCAGTGGTGGTAGTAGTCGTATTTTTGGTAGTAATAGTAGCAGTAACAGTAGTAATAGCAGTAGTAGTTGTAGAAGTAGTTAATGTGGTAGTGGCAGTAGCAGTAGTAACAGTAGAAGTAGTAGTATCCGTAGTAGTAGTAACAATAGCAGCAGCAGCAGCAGTCGTAGTACCAGTAGCATTAGTAGTGACAGTAGTAGTAGTAGTAAAAGTGGTAGTAGTAGCAGTAGTAGAAGTAGTAACAGTAGTCGTAGTAGTAGTGACAGTAGTAGTAGTAGTAGTGGTAGTAGTGGTAGTAACAGCAGGAGTAGTAGCAGCAGCAGTAGCAGTAGCAGCAGTAGCACTCACAGTAGTAGTAGTAGCTGTAGTCACAGTTGTAGCAGTAATAGCAGTAGCAGTAGCAGTAGTAGCAGTAGTAGTAGTAGCAGTAGTCGCAGTAACAGAAGTAGCAGCAGTAGCAGTAGTAGCAGAAACAGAAGTAGTAGTAGCAGTAGCAGTAGCAGTAGTAGCAGTAACAGAAGTAACAGTAGTAGTAGTAGTCGTAGTAGCAGTAATAGAAGTAGCAGCAGTAGTAGTCGCAGTAGTAGCAGTAGCAGCAGTAGTAGCAGTAGCAGTAGTAGCAGTAACAGTAGTATTAGTAGCAGCAGCAGTAGTAGTAGTAGTAACAGTAGTATTAGTAGCAGCAGTAGTAGTAGTAGTAGTAACAGTAGTAACAGTAGTATTAGTAGTAGTAGTAGTAACAGTAGTAACAGTAGTATTAGTAGTAGTATTGTTGCTGTTGAGGCGTGCGGTGAGACCTTGATGTCGTAGTGGTCCTTCAGGCCGTCCTCTACGTGGTTGAGGAAGGTGAAGATGTCGAGTCGGTCCAGGCAGCTGTCCAGCAGAGTGTACATGCACTCGAACGCAGCCTTCCTCAAGTCCAACCCGTCATCAACCGTGTGTTTGAACGGACCCATCTCCACCTGTACACACACACGCACACACACACACACACAAACGCACACGGCGGATCAATACCTCAGAGCCAACGTTCGTATGTGCGTATTTACATATTTCGGCGATGCGTATTCGGACCTCGCGGATCAGCTCCTTCCTGACTTTGGTCTCGTTGTACAGCTGTGGTAAAACCGAGTCCAGCAGCTCTCGGATCAGACTGGGTTTGTTGTGGGCGGCAGAGTTAAACGTTACCAAGGCAACACGACGCACGTTCAGGTCCGGGTCCTCCAGCGTCTTCAGGAAATCACCTGAGAAAAATCAACGAATCAGAGATTTCAGCTGCGCACCGAGTTAAAAAATCATAATAAATTTATTGATTAAATTTGAATAAAATTTCACATACATAACATTTTTTAAAAAGCCACCACAAAATTCACTGGATTTGTATATAATTTTAAAGAATATATTAAAACTTTCAAACTTTAAAATACTTTCTAACTGTAGTAAGTCTTTCAAGAAGAATAAAATGGGTTTTTTTGTCTTATTTTTTTATTATTTTTTATTTATTTATCCAAAT
>NW_024621561.1:0-1456 GCF_008729295.1 Plectropomus leopardus | reverse complement strand
CATACATCCTCAGTCTCCAGCACAGTACTTTAACACTTGAGATGACTTGTGGAAAACCACAGGTTTCTACAAAATACCCTCGCAAAGCATCAGGGCTACAGTGTGTTAATTCAAGGTCTTTGTTTTGTTAATAATATGGATGTCATATTGAATTTTGTTTTGTTTTTTAAATGTAAAATTAAAACACCTTTTTTTCTCGTGTCACCTTGGAAAATTTGGAGAGATTGATATGTGGAGAACAAAACACTAGCCAAACATCACGCTATTAGCCTAGCTAGCTTGTTGGCTACAGCTTTTCAAAGATAACATTTAGTCCACTATATCCATGAGGACATGACGTTACTATTTCTTTAACATTTCTGCTGTGCTGTCTTTACACCTGTGGACATGCAGTGCTTTGGTAGTAGGTCTGTAAATATGAGACACACTGGCTAAGTTAGCGCACAACTGTTGTTAGCTGGAAAAGGTTTTTGCTATTTTGTCATTATTCATGAATGTAAGCTAACGGCGCATCAACTTACCAAAGACGACACTGACAGAGGCCTTTCGTCCCTTTTGAAATGCAAGGTACCTACAGGTTGTTTAGGCTGTTTTCTGGCGCAGCCACCTGACAGGAGACATGATTTACAGCTGGGAAAATAACCGCAGGTCGAGCGAAACAGACAGCAGACATTCAGACATGTCAAACGCACACCTATACTAGCATTGATGATGGCTGCGTTCCATTTAGAGGAGGCTCCGTTGTTGTGCATGTTGGCTCATTGGAATATTTTACTGGCACACTTAATGGAACTCAGCCATTGTTAATCTCGTCAATTTCACCTGTGCTTTTCCTGCTATGACAAGTCAAGATGTCTGCCGTGAAAAAGGCCTATAAGTAAGAAATACAACACCTAAACCATACATTTTGAAGCAGCATTTATCCACTAATCAAGAAAGTAAAACTGTGTGTAAGCCAAGGACTGGCTATCTAACTTGCTTTGACTGAGGGTCATTTGCATAATAACAGGATACCAGGTGCTAGTTTATAAACAAAACGTTAATAATATATATCAGAATATATAATTAATTAATTTCCTGCTTTTTATTTTTTATTGACACCAATATTGGAAGACATGGTCTTGTTTCTATATTGTAATACAGGCTCAGGCTCTACTGACATTGCTCTCAGTCTTGTCTACTATGTTGGCAATATTACATCCATAAAGCTAGAGTGCTTCAGATTACTCCAAATATTCATCTGTTTTGTGTTGAACTATATCTGTTTTACTCTGTTTCTAAAACAACAAACAAGACCTTTCAAATAATCTGAAAAACTGAATCTAATAAAAACAAATAAGGTTTGTTATGTCTTGGTTTGAATCTTCCTTGTTTAAGTTAATGTTATCTGTATCAGTTTTTGTTTTATGTTCCTTTTATTTTATGCTGGATGATGTTTCAAATATGGTATTAAAAT
>NW_024621560.1:0-2032 GCF_008729295.1 Plectropomus leopardus | reverse complement strand
CCCACAACTTAAACTCCTCAAACTGCTGCTGAGAAAAAAAAAGCATGACAAGTTTCACCTGCACTTCTACCACAGACCCACAAAAACATCAAAATTCAGAGAGGGGGAACAGAATAAAAAGACACACACACAAGAAAAAAGTAAGTTTTCACCTACCGCCACACACAGATTATAATTCTGTGGGAAACACTCAGATGTGCCTGTAGGCTAGATGTTACAGTATCCAAACTGGAGCAAAAACAAATACTCAAATAATCATCTGGGGTTTTTTCTATAGATCAATCATTTAAGTCATTTTTTGAGCAACAACATCAAACATTTTCTGATTCCAACTTCTTGAACATGATGATTTGCTCACTTTCCATGATAGCAACCTAAATATATTTGGGTTTTTAGAGTGTTAGTCAGCCAAAACATGCAATGGGAACGTCAGCTCTGTGAGATTATGATTTTAGCAGCCGAACAGCTAATTGAGAGCGACAGATTGATCAATGGTGAACACTTGGAAATTAAATCGTTAGTTGCGGCCCTAATCCAAACATCTCTAATGCCTCATTACTGCTCACACATGAAGATGTGACTCCTTACTAATAGCAGGTGGACACGCAATTGTCATACATGTGCTCGTATGATTTGATTATGGAAAATAATGAATACTAAGTGGCACTAATTGCTAAACTACTTTACCAATAGAGTGTATTTCCATCAGTTTGACTTAAGAAACATCTCTCCAGGAGAGAGGGGAATTAATGAAGCAGGTTTGTTTGTCAAAAATTCTATCATTAAATTTTCATTGAGGTGGATGGCAAATTGTGGACTACAGGGGGCACAATGGTTTCACTTATTCTGGGATTAGTAGGCCTTTAAATTAAATTTTGATTGGGTGCACCAGCTCTGTCAAATATTACACTGTGAAGTACTCTGGACAATGTTTGATAGATACACTGACTGAGAATGTGACTGTTCTGATATAAACTGTAAATGCAGCGCGGTGGATGGCAGCAGAGCAAAAGTCAGACAGCAGCTGAGTTGGATGAAAAGGCTGCATACTGTTAATACTGTTCTGCCACTGCACCTCATGCACACACACACACACCATAAAGAACAACTGTGAGTGCATTAAAGAAAGTGGATTTTCACACACACACAGCCGAACACAACCCTGAATTCAAAGTTACCCCTGATGAAAAACATCACACCCCCCTGCCAGGAACACAATGCCATCAAGTCACATTCAGGTATTACACTTTGTTCCCTCCATCACGTCAAGTCGAGCTGCATTTTATTGTTTAAAATGCTAATGTCAACCACAGTGAACACCACACTGAATGAGGAGCCATGCGGCCCAATGTAAATTAAATGGCCCGTCCTTTGAGTGCACTGGCTTATGTAAGCTGCTTGTCTCTCTACCCCCCCCCCCCCCCCAGCTCTCCATCCATGCCTTTCTTTCCCTTCAGCAGCCTTATCCATCCCCTGAAACCCAAACGTCTCGTAAACACACAGCCCCATCCTAAATTGGAGAGTGCAGGGGGGGGGGGGGGGCTGTGGCAAGGAGGGGAGAGAAGGAGGAGGAGGAGGGGGAGCCTGACTCCCGCATCCCTCATTTTCTCTGCCACCTTGAAAACAACACCCCAATTCCGGTTGTGCTTCTCCATTCCATCATTGTTTGTGCACTCACATGCAGTGGTGTTACAATGCTTCACACAAACCCCCCCTGCACGCCGCACTGCACTGCTGACTTTTCCATCTTTATCTTTGAACATATGGATATAAAAAAAAGAAAAATCCCGGTCCTCTTTTTGTTCCTGCATCTTCTTTCTCTCTGTCTCATTCTCTCTGTGTCCCTCCATCCATCCATCCATCCTCTCCCCTCCTCTCCTCCCTCCTCCACCTTGCCCTCATCTCTGAGTCCTGCAGCCACGAGTGCTCTACAGCACGGTTTGGCTTCTTGACAATGTCATAACAGCGTTTTTTAAGACAATCCTGCCTCGTTGGAGGGTGCACAATGGAGAGAGACAGGAAAGATGATGGT
>NW_024621559.1:0-1064 GCF_008729295.1 Plectropomus leopardus | reverse complement strand
ACTTTGTGCTGGACTCATTGATTAATCGGATATAAATTGACTTCAGTCAAATAAATATTTGATCTTCGTCTGTTTAGTTTGTGAATTTAAGCAGTTTGTTTGTCCTCTGCAAACATTTCAAACACTTTTGGGAGTACGTCAGAGACCCAAAGACACGAACCGGAGACATTTTCTGTCTAAGACACTAATCTGAGACATTTTCAGTCAAAGACACTAATCTGAGACATTTTCAGTCAAAGACACTAATCTGAGACATTTATAGAGAATCAAGCAGAATGTTTTTGTTTGTTTGTTTTAATTATAATTTTCGGGTCCTTTTATGTTTTTGTTTGTTTGTTTTAATCAGAATTTTCGGATCGTTTTTTGGACCGTTTGATTGATCCGATGATGATTTCGGGTCGTTTCTTCGTCCGTCGATCGGTACCTTCCTCCCAGAAATCAGTCTGCTCGGGTTTCAAAGGGTTAACTGATGATCGGCTTACTGATCAGGTTCAAGGGACAAATGATCGATCAGTTCCAGGACTCGATGATCAGCTGACTGATCAGGTTCAGACGTGCCGTCATGAAAGTATTGATTAGTTACACTCTGATATTAAACCGATCAGAGACGCAAACAGCTGACAGAGGAGATCGATCAGATGATCGGTACCTGATCACCTCAGGAATAGAATTAGCATTAGCACAGGAGCTAACAAGGTCATGAGGACTTCCGGTCTCACCTGCGGGCTGTAGGCGACGGCGGGAGCTCCGGTGAGCCGCTGCGTCACTCCGTTCAGTCGGTAATACATCTCTGCGGCGACGAACACCTGGACTCACCTGAACGCGAGAAGGTCTCACCTGTTAGCGCTGGACTCACGAGCTAACCTGATGCTGCCCGATGACGACGCTACGCCGCGTGATGACGTCAGCGCGGCACAGAAGGACCCGAGTTGGACGTAGACCGTAATCTGCCTGACCGGAAATGTTGGTACATATATACACACATATATGTATATATGTACATATATATGTGTATATACATATACATATATATGTGTATATATATGTATGAATAAAATATGAAA
>NW_024621558.1:0-1554 GCF_008729295.1 Plectropomus leopardus | reverse complement strand
TATGCAAATTCTCTCTCTCTCTCTAAATATATATATGTGTGTATAGCTTTGATTTCTTTCACAAATATGCAGAAAAAAGCAATTATTTTGGAAACATTTCGTGGAAAGGCAATTTGAGGAGGTAAGAAATAATCCACAAATTGCAAGAAATTATGGGATTTATAAAGTGATTTTTAAAAAACTGGGGAAAAACTATATTTACAGCTATCATAATTCAACATTTAAAAATATGTTACAAAAGTCAAATTTTTAACATTCTTGCTTGGTCATTTCGTTTTTTTCGATTTTCTTTTATTTCTCTTTTTTGAAATCATCTGTTTTATTTATTAAAAGGTTCCAGGAAATTTTCTTGTACTTTTAATAATTTTTCTTACTTATTTTTGGGTAATTTTCTTCTTTAATTGCTCGTTGCTTTTTTCACATTTTTGAAAGAAATCTAGCTCTGGTTTTGAAGGGTTAATTATGGAGCGCAGGAGGGGACATGGATGTGTTTTTTTTGGTGTTTTTTATACGTGCGTGCGTCTTACTAAAATACGAGTATTAAATTTAGTAATTTGTGCGCACATAAAAAAACACACACACATCCACGGCACCTGCCGGGCTCCGCAGTTTAACCACCAATAATATCTAAATAAATAAAAGTCGAACAGATTGATAAAATTTATTTTATTTTATAAGAAAACAGATTCACTACATCAGTTTTACATCACGTCTGATAAATATTTGTCCTCCTGTTTTCCTTTGACAAAGATCTGCAGTTAATTACAGTTTTATTTTGTAGTTTATCCAAATTCAAAATGAGATAAAATTCATCTTAAATAAGTCGACTTTACATCATCTATGAAGGTAAATATTAAAAACCCGCGCAGGTGTGAGGTGTGAGGTGTGAGGTGAGACAAATGACGGCGTGTTTTTAAATCACCGCCGGTCTCTGTCTCAGTTTCGTGTTTTTTTCGGGGAAACACGAGTGAAGTGAAAGTGAAAAGTCTGTCGAGGATGTTTTCGTCATAACAGTCATTTTATTTCTTTCGTTTCCTAAATTTAACGAGTTCAGACGTCGAGATCTTCAGAGCGTCTCAGTATTTATACGTTCGGATGTTTTTATTTACAGAGCTGTCGGGAAAAAACGTATATTCCTTATTTTCCGGGTTCATGACATCACACATGATTTTAGTCCAAAAACACGTCTGTGCGTGTTTGCCGTGTTCACTCATGTTGTTGAAGAGCTGCGATTTCTTTCAGCGGAAAAACAGGTTTTTGATTCCAGGTCAAAGTTCACGCGCAGCCTCTCCTGCCCTCTTTGGTCGTCCTCTTGATGTCTGATTTTTGTCGTTTCCTCGGACATGTCCTCTGAGCGTCCGTCTATAGGATGAGTCTCTGACCGAGGATCTTGCGGTTGATTTCAGCCAAAGCCACCGAAAACACGAAGGCCTTCTCATCGGACAGAGTGGCGTAAACGTCCACCTCCTTCTCCTGTTTCTCTGCCGACACAACGACAAGTTAAAGGTCACGTTTGTAGGATTCAAGGGAATATAGCAGAATAAATAAATAAAT
>NW_024621557.1:0-1170 GCF_008729295.1 Plectropomus leopardus | reverse complement strand
GATCACTCACATATCCCAGACTGGGATTATAATATTTTTTTAAAAATTACTTTGCACGTTGTAAAGTTTCATACAAGGCATTTTGAGCAATTGGCCCTTGGCTTTTTAATTAAGTTGGTTTTTCACTAAAAATTATATTCATTTTTTTTAAAGTAAAAATCTGAGATACAATAAAAAGATTTTTTTTTCTTAACCAAACCACTTTATTTCGTTTTGTTCCGTTTGCTTGTTTTCTCTTTTTTCTCTTCTTTTCCCAAATCACTTTATGCGTGAATGTCATTAACATTTTAATACAAAAAAAGATGAATGTTTGTTTTTGGATAAGTATATTTGTACTTTTTTTGTTCTTTTTAAAATAATATAACCAAAACACAAATGGAAACCTGACGCATTTTTGGAACTGCAGTTGCACTGTAATGTTTGCATCTGTAAATCGATATAGGTCTGAATCTGCAGATTATATAAATCCATATTACTCTCAATTTAAAGAAAAGTTATTCCAGAAAGTTTTGGTTTCATTTGAAGAGTTTCAAGCATATTTCGATGATTATCGGATCGCGAATCGCAATTATTTTGGCAAGAATAATCATGGCTGGACAGCAGAAAAGACACTTTTCAACATCTGGTGAGTGTTGTGAGTCTGTTGTTGTACTCACCTGGATGAAGGTGTGTCTCCTGCACCGCAAAGTCCTCCTCAGTCTGCCTCAGGGTCCAGACAGCCAGTCCACGTGTCTCTGTGGTCCCAGTAAAACCAGTCCACTTGTCTCTTTGGTCCCAGTAGTCCCACTGCACTCTTCGGATCCTCAGACCAGCAGAAAGTCCTCGTTCTTGTTCACCTGCAGGATCCACCTGTGCATGTTAGCATTTAGCATGTCAGCTGCAGCCCCCTACATGTCTCGAGCATCGTGAGCGTGCTCATTAAGGTGCGCGCCAGGTGTTGCATTGAAGCATGATTAATTAAGAGAGACTACTGGTTATATGAACAATAATGTCGATTATAACCGCACACGTTCTCTTATTTGCGTTATATTTTGGTTTATTCATCTCGTGCATGAAGCGCTCGCCCCGGAGCATGGACACTTGTTTACGCACGAGCGTGACAGGTGGACGCAAACTTTTTTTTTTTTCATTTCCGGAGCGACAGCTGAGTGCAGAGGGTCACCTGTGTGC
>NW_024621556.1:0-1231 GCF_008729295.1 Plectropomus leopardus | reverse complement strand
AATTATTTCAATGAGGTGCTTTTCAAAACAAGCTTTACGAAATATAAGAAATGGCAGATGAAAAGGTTTAAAAGTTACATTGGGCAAAAGGTATGTTTGAGAAAGCGAAACTAAAATAAAACATCAGTGTAAAAGGCATAAATAAAAGGTAAGAGACACCCTCCACACATTTACTCTACTATAAACTTTTACACATACTGATTAATATTTTTTGCACACCCTGCACAAAGGTGCAAAGCTCTCTTTCTGAAACAGCTAATATTCTCAATGTAGTACTTTTTAAAATTTATTTTTGTCATTTATTTTATTGTGATTTTTGTATTTTATATTGATGTTGGAGTGATGCAGCTCTTTGCTTTATTTTCCTTATAATGTGCTTATTGTGCAAATTCCTTGGAAGTGAAAAAAATTATTCTGATATAAATTAAAAATAAATATTTTAAGAGGTGATTTATAGATTAAAGTTGTGTCTGCTGTGTAAACAGTGCATTGTCCCCTTTATGTTAGTAGGACCTGGTGGTTCTGGATTATTTAGACACATTTCTGAAATCAATACCATCTACATAACTCTGTTCTCTACACTCGAGTTACACTTTAGATTTACGCTTTCAGCCACCTTCCCGCCACAAGTCTTCAACACGTGTCCCTCACCTGTTCAGGTGTGGTGGTGTTGAGCAGAAGCACCAGGCTGTCCTGCTCCGAGTAGACCCGCATGAACTGCAGCAGGATGCGGTCTATCCCCATCCCCTCCGCCGCCACCAGCAGCCCGTCACAGCCGAACAGCCCCAGAAACATCTCCGTCTCAAACTCCAGCAGCGGATCCGCCATGTTGGAGGCTCGCGGACACCGAAAACAGCAACTTGTGTCTGACAAACAGCGATAAAATTAGATTAAACAGTGAAAAATCATGCTGATAGAGACAACGCAAAGGTACCGGCGTCTGCCATTCAATGTTTTGAAGTTGCACATCCGGTCACGTGACTATAAAAACAAAGGAGAATGTGAGCGCGAGCGTCACATTTAAGACTAAGATCGCCACCCAGTGGCACGGAGGACTGACAGTTACAACCCTGCCAGGTATTTATTTTTTTATCTAATTGTGTCATTTTTATGACATGACATTACTACACTGAGCAAATTCGCTTGATTTTTCGCAAAAACATGGGGAGACGGCAATGAGCAACTCAACTAGAAATGGCCCCAAAGAGCAAGAATTTAGTAAAAGTTACAA
>NW_024621555.1:0-1084 GCF_008729295.1 Plectropomus leopardus | reverse complement strand
GATGCTTTTCAAAATAAAGAGTTACAAACAGCTTAAAAAAAATTAAAAACACAGGTCATAAACAAATAAAAATGTTATATATATTTTTTTTAGGCAATTAAAAGACTTTGGTGAATGTAAACGTAACAGAGCGCAGCAGACGTGTGATCACACTGACCTTCTGGTAAATGGTGGCGTTGCGAGCGCACGTCGCCATCCAGACCTCCTTGTAGAACTGGTCGCTGACGGGATCCGACACGTCGATGGAGGGGTCTTTGTTAGCGCCCAAAATCGTCCTGAGACAGAGAGCGAGAGAGTGAAATGCTGAAACGCTGCAGGAAACGGCGAGCTGAGATATTTGGCAACAAGACGCAGTCGTGATGATGAAATTTACACAGAATAAAGAAGTAAAATGAACGACTTTAAGACAAAGGAGGCGTCTTTTTAAATGCTGATTGTTGCAGAACTGAAAAAAACTGAAAAAAAAGTAGGACATTTTTTTATGCCATTTATTGATTTATGACCCCTAAAATTTATCTTGTGACCATATGAGGGGTCCTGAACCACAGATTGGAAACCAGCAACCTTGCGGTTTCCAGTCTTTTTAGATTGGAAACCGTTTCCAACCCCTTAGATTTGGGGTTTTATACAGTTTTCATCAGATATTTATATAGTAAGGACCCTAAATACTGTGAGCCACTGTGTAACACTTTGTAACCTTTATTAAGAAAAATTCAATATAAATACATTTTTATGGTTCTGAATATTATTATTAAAGAGACAAAGACTTTATAAAATCATTTTTGACTCACATGATAAAATTACATTTAAATTTAAGCTTTACTATGTTGCTTAATTTTAAATCTTGATCAAGAGACAGCTGATTTAAAGGCATGTTTTAAACTGAAAATTAAGACTTGTGCAACCAAATTAAAAGGCTTTCTTACAAAAAAATATCCTTAAATTAAAGCATCACTGCTGCATACTAATAAAAACTCAATGCAACTTTTCTCTTATTTCGCCTTTTTAAGTCTTTTTAACTGTAATTTACACAAATAAATCATGTAAACATGTTCACAAAATAAATAAATTAAAAAATAAATAT
>NW_024621554.1:0-1388 GCF_008729295.1 Plectropomus leopardus | reverse complement strand
TTTGTTTATTTTGGAAGCCATCCTAAATTCACTGAATTTTATGAAACTTGTGGGTTTCTACCACACACTAACATGTACTTTTGAAATGTTTTATCCCCTTTGCGCTTTTTATTATGTGAAACACATAAAATAAAATAAAAAAACATTATTTTAAAATACTGTCTCTTTGGTTTTGAGGTTTTTTTTTTCAGTTTCAGTCTGTCACTTTGACATTTTCTCTCTATGATGTCTGAATTTGTATTATTAATCCTTTCAAATTAAGTTGAATTGAAACAAATATTGACAATAATTGTGTTAATAGTCATCTATGTTTTCTGTATGTCCAGATGTCTCACGTAGGTCAGTAAATTATGATTGATACAATAATTACAATGCTTTTGAAAAAACGTTTTGGTTTTTTAATTAACAACAGCAATTTCTATCAATGACAGATCCTGATTCACAGCTGAAAATAATTATTAAATGATGGAATAATACATGCAGATGGATGAATTAATCCAGTATTTTCTGCGTCATGTTTAATATTTAATTTTGCACATATGTGTATTGTGTATTTTTGGTGCTGTATATATGTATTTGCTGTTTTGTTTGTGCTTTGATGTAGACAGGACGCTTGACTGTGGATGAGTTTATGGATGAATTAAGTCCAGTGTTTTTCTTCGTATTTAACTGTGCACAGATATTTGTTGTATACATATGTGGTTGTATATACTTAGTTATTTTTATTATAGTGAGACCATGATTCTGTGTGCAGGTTCACGCTTTCAGCAGCAGGCGGCGGCGTCACTGCAGCCGCTCACATAAACACCGAAGAAGAAGAAGCTGCAGGAAGCAGGAAGTGGTTGTCAACAGCTCCTCTGCTGCTCGCTCCATGATTTTGTAGTTTTTTTTGTAGTTTTTTTTAGAGAAGAAAACAGACATTTTGGGTGATTTTGTCCCTAAATTATCTGATAACAACACAGATATCTCTCCTCCGGCGGCAGGGCGTCCTCGGTCTGTCCAACATGTCTTCCGCGGTGTCCCCGGTGGACGTGGAGGACGAGAGCATCCTGGCGTCCATCTTTAAGGACAGCTTCCCGGACAGCTGGAGGGACAACCCGGACTTCGCCGCCTACCTGTCGGAGCTCAGCTCGTTCGGGGTGGAGAAGCTGGTCCGGGAGCCGGAGCGGCTGTCGGAGGAGCGGGCTCAGATCCTGCAGCAGACCCGCGAGCTGGCCTTCTCCAACTACCAGACCTTCATCCGGACCGCGGACTGCACCGAGGCCATCTACCGGGACTTCGGCCGCGTGGAGGCCAGCCTGTCCCGGCTGCTGGACAAGCTGCCCGGCTTCGGAGAGCGCTGCAGGTCAGTCTTCGACCGGGTCTTCAACCGGGTCCTTAACCGGGTC
>NW_024621553.1:0-1322 GCF_008729295.1 Plectropomus leopardus | reverse complement strand
GAAAAAAAAGGCAATGAGCAACTCGGCAAGAAATCTTCCACCAATTACAGGAAATAAGAAAATTTAGAAATTAAATTTTTTAAAAAGGTAGGGAGAAGCTATATTTATAATCATCAGTCACATATTTAAAATGATGTTAAAGCATTATTATCATTTTTAAACAATTTTTTATAAATTTTGTGTTTTATTTTTTTGTAATTGTGTTTAATTTAATTTCAGGGATCTTTACTAATTTATTTATGGTATCATCATTTGGGTCATTTCCTCACGTTGCTCTTTGCCTTCTGCCCATGTTTTTGGAGGGAAAAAAATCAAGTTGACTTGTTGAGGTTTCAAAGAGTTTAAGTGAAGCATTATTTGCTCGTTTATATTTTTGTCGTGCAAAACAAGCAATAAAAAAAAGTCATCTCTGGCTGCATGGAAAGGAAATATAAATACAAACTGAGGAACGTGTTAAAAATCGTCATGTTGCAGAATAACTTTTCATCCAGATGTTTAGATGTTTTCTTTATAAAAACGCAGTTTTCAACCCTTAAAACGAGAGAAGCACAAGAAGAGCCGAGCGTGGTGTGGACTGACCGAAGTACTCGGTTAATGTTAAATATTAAAGTTTCTGTAAGGTGCCGTTGGTGAGACACGGTGGCTGTCAATCCAAAACTTATTATTGTTTGGGATTATTCCTTGAAGTGTTTTTTCCAGTTTTAGTGTGAAAAAGCCCTGTTAACTCCAGACTTTTCAAGGTTGAGTTTGGAGGATTGGAAACTCTTCTGAGGGTTTATTAATTTTTACCAAACCCTTTCAATACCCGACTGATCACACATAAAACTGCGTCCGAGCCCCAGATCTTAATATTTATCTCAAATGTGTGTTTTAAAATTAAGAATAGGCCTAAGGGACTGTTCTTTATTCATCAGAGCTCGGGTGGCTGTTTTGGTTTTGTTTTTTTTTTTGTTTTTTGGATTTTTAAAAAAAAATATTATTAGTATTATTTTTGATTCTCCACAAAGACACAGATATTGTTGCATTTTCCCCGAGTGACTCGGGGAAAATGCATGAAGTGTTCGTCCCGCATGATGTGTTCAAAGGCTATCAGAAATTTCAAAAATTCAACAATAATTTCTTTTTACAGTTTCTGAGTGTAATAAATGGTGCTAATTATGTTATTTTTATTTTGGTGAGCCTGCAGGTTTGAAATGCATGTTTTCTTTAAAAAAATCACCCAAATAAAAAAATAGAATAAATAAATCTGCAAAAATTGTAACAGAAAAAAAGCACAAATAGTTTGAAGAGAAGGGAAATTGATGAACTTTTTTTATTTATTT
>NW_024621552.1:0-1387 GCF_008729295.1 Plectropomus leopardus | reverse complement strand
GATTATATCGCACTCACTTTACTGATCATTCATTGATTTTTGTTTTTAATAGTCAAGAGAAAGTTAAAAGTTTATTAAGGAACAACTAAAGCACATTAAAATGTTGGAAATGAATAAATAGAAGCTGCTTTGAAGGCACTAAACACAGGTGGTTGATTTCTTCTTTTGTGATTCATCACTGTTTTTCGAGCCGATTTTAAGGCACCTAATGTGGGTGTTTTTAGAGACCCAGGAGTGTTTTTCCAGCAGATTTTAGGCACCAAACGAGGGTGTTTTTTAGCGACTGCTTTTACAGCGGCTTTTTTGCACCAAATGGGTGAGGTTTAGGAAACTGTCACTGTTTTTCCAGCTGATTTTAGGTTTCAAACCTGGTTTTTTTTCTATGTTCTGTCACTGTTTTTGTCAACGTGTGTGTGTCTTTTTACGGACTCATTAGTCTGGGAGTTTTGAGGATACTGTTGCTGCTTTTCCAGCAGCTTTTTTGGCACCTAACCCTTTTTTTTTTTTTTAGAGACAACTGTCTTTACAACTGTTTTATCCGATTCTGATGCTGTGACGGTCCAGGATTCAAGAAAGTGGATTTAATAAACAGATGAACGTCTGCAGCATCAGTTTTTAATTCAAGTTTTAACTCACTGTCTTGTGTAAAACTGTAAAAAGTGTTGTTTGTTTTACATTTCTTTTATCTGTTAAGTGAATGTCAGATATGTATTTGATTTGTTATTATGTCCTGTGGTTATTTTATTTTTATTTTATTTATTGTATTTGTTAGTGAATGTCAGATATGCATTTGTATTTATTATTATGTCCTGTTGTTGTTGTTTATCTTAATTTAATCCCTCTGTTATTGCTGTATTGAAGTTTGTCAAAAATTAATAAAAACTGTTGGTCAAAAAAGAAAAGTGTTGTTTTTTCATAATGAACGTCTACCAGCGTCTTAATGAAGTCCTGCTCTGATTGTTATGACGCCGTGCTTATAATAAACCTTAGGAGGGCTTCAGGGCATCTTTTCAGGTGGAAAACTGAAAAAAACAAACAAAATAGAAACCTTATCTGTCTGGACGACGCGCTCTGTTTAACGCTGTATTTTAGAAACCGAGTTAATGTTCAAAAATAAACTGCAGAAGTTAAAAACAAAAGAAGAAAGTTTGTTGTCATCACAGGAAGTTTACAATATTACTTGAAGTCTAACGTTATGTCTTTAAAAAACAACAAACAACAAACAACAACATTATTTTTAACATTTTATGGTCTATTTTTCTGCTGATATCATTTATTTACCTTTTATCTATTATTAAGAGTATTTATTTGTTTATGCATGCAGTTATTTATTTCTTTATCTACTTATTTATGCATTTTAGTCTGTTTTATTGTTTTACTAGATGAT
>NW_024621551.1:0-1836 GCF_008729295.1 Plectropomus leopardus | reverse complement strand
ATTGAAATCACTCATTTTTTGTTTGTTTTTTAATCCAAAAACAGTGGCATTATGACAAAATCCTGGCACCTGAAGATCTGACCTGAAAATTAATGAATAATTGATCATTATAATAACTGACTGATGTTGGTTGAACTATTAACTCAATGAAAGTAGAAAATAATATTGATGTGTGATATTTTTTAAAACTTGATTTTGAAAAGCACATTTTGGGCAGAGAGAGATACCAGTGTTTGTAATATTAAAGTGGGCCCTAAGTGTTAAAAAAACTTATTCATTATAAATTAAATCTTGTTTATCCAACACTTAAAACACTTATTGTTTGTACAGAAAGTTTCTTCTAAAACAGTTAAATCCAGTATGTGTGTTACTGTTTAAAGTAATGGTATTAGTATTCTGAAGGCATACAGTTGTACTTGTAGCAGATAAATTATGTTAAAGGTCCAATGTGTCGGATTTAAAGGAGGAGCAGGACGAGGATTCAAAAGTCTGGACCCGGGCAATATAACTTCCAAATCTGAATAATTAATTTTCCTTAAAGAATCTCCTTGAAACTCTTTAAACCTCAGGACCCTTTCAGGGCGAGAAAAATGACATAAGCAACTAATTACTCCTTAAATAATTGAAATAACACTTTAAATCATTATAACAGTTTATTTCTATCTGATAATATCAGTCGTTGAGCCGGGTGTGTGCAGCAGGTTGCTGGTTTGAATCCCTTAAATCTACCGCTCTGTCTATATACAGTTTGTCACTGTGTGATGTAAACAAACACGCCTCAGCCATGTTGTCGTTACATAACAGCAAGTCACGTGACCCGATTACCTGTCATCTGATCCAATTAAATCACAGCCAAAGAATCCCTGATCGGCTGCCACGGCAACGACAACAAAAACCCCTGACGCAGCAAAGACAGAGCTCCTGTTCACTGCAGCCACCCAGTGTGTGTGTGTGTGTGTGTGTGTGTGTGTGTGTGTGTGTGTGCGTGTGTGCGTGTGTGTGTGTTTGGAGACCAACTCTCTCTGGATATGCTGTTAGCTGTTAGTGGACACTCTGTCGTCATGCCAACCCATCCTGAGACATAACTCACACACACACAATCAAGAAGAGAGGGGAGGAGGCGTTAGGATCTTAATGTAATGACATACTTATATAACATGCTGGAACACAGGACGGACAGACATCCACTATCATGTAAACGCTGTGTGTGTGTGTGTGTGTGTGTGTGTGTGTGTGTGTGTGTGTGTGTGTGTGTGTGTGTGTGTGTGTGTGTGGGCGGGCTGTAATGGAGTAATAGCGGCAGGCGGTGTCTCCCCCGAGAATATCAAGAACAAGCAACTCTCTCTTTCGGTTTCTGTTTTTTTGACAGCATGAAAACGTTTGAGAGATAAGAGGTTCTCACAGGACGGCCACGCCACAAACGTGCGACGATCTCATAGAAAATGTTACATCGTTGTAAAATAAAGTACCCAACAGGATATCAAGGAGTTAAAATGAGCACAAACTTAAGCATCTATCAGTAAAATGCAACATACACATTATTGTAGCAGGAATATTCATCCAAAAACATAATAAATAACAAGAAAACATACTTACGTACACAGTTCGTTTTTTATTTTCAGGTCAGTGTGTAGGATTTAGTAGCACATAGCAAACTTCTCCCATGTGCTACGGAGAACTACGGTGGCCAATGTGAAAACACAAATAGCCCTAGCCGAATAAGATAAGATAAGATAATTCTTATCAACAGACCGTTGATAGAAGTTGTTGTGTTTTTTGGTTGTTTTTTTTAATACCTTCACATGTTTCGATGGTGCGTTTCCATCGCTGGAACTC
>NW_024621550.1:0-1975 GCF_008729295.1 Plectropomus leopardus | reverse complement strand
TTTTGGGGGCGGGGGGGCTTAGGGTAGGAACATGCAGAGGAGGCAAAAACACACAGGCAGAAATTGTAAAAACAGATTATTATATACATTTCTAACATTTTTTAATACATCATTTATTTTGCTTAAGAAGTTAGCTTTTTTTTTTTTTGGCGATGACTCCAGTAATGTTTGTTTGCCGCATTAGCTCCAATATGACCAACATTTGGTGTGGAGATGAAAAAAATTTAGAAGGCTATTTATAATAAAGGAGGGTGATGCATTAACTCCTAGTCACTCAGGGAGGATCAAGAAACAATATTTGTAGCTTCAGGGTGATCAACATTTAAAAAATGAAAAATAAAAAGTCACACTCCAGCCAACCGTCCCCTGATAAATAGACTACAGTCCCTTCCTGGAGAATTTAATTGATAGTGAAACTAATCATTAGCCGCAGCTCTAGTACTGCTATTGGTTTAATTTCATTCTTTTTTTGGTTTTGTTTTTTTTTCACACTATTTTGGGGTAGGGGTGGATTACATGTGTATTAAATCTTCAGTTATCATATAGAGATTTTGTTCAGATGTCGAGTTTTTTGTATTTCTTTGTTAGTCTGTTCATGTGTATGTCCTTGTTTATTGTTTCAGTAAAGTAAATCAGTAAAGACACTGTTGGTAAAAAAAACAACAACTTTCTCTTACTCAGACAAAAAGCAGATTCTCACCTGCACCTCGTGTCCCCACAAGCTTGTCAGGAACTTTAACCTGAAATTATATTAAATTGCATAATGTTGGACATCAGAAAAACAGCATCATGCAAATCCTGTCATACAAATGTAACACATCTTATCACTTCATTTCACAAAAGTGTTAATCAGAGTTTTTAACTCCCACAAAATGCTGAACAAATACAAGTGTTACCAAAAATAATAGCAGTAAACTATAATAATTTGTCAGTGAGCCTGGCATGACAGAGGCATGTGGGCAGTAGTGTAAAATAAAGCCATATGCTGAATACGTTTCTTGAAAGTGTGATGCATCATCAGCTGAACTCTTTGGGGGAAACGTGTAGTGCATACTTTTCCTGGAAGTCATGTGCTTCGTGCAGCTTTGAGGGGGTTGGCAGGAGCTTTTCTGCTCTCATCAGTAAAAACAGCAAAGTGTGGGCGTCTGTCCCTCCTGAACACACATTCATACTCTCCTCAGTCAAAGTGATAGTGGGGAACTTCAGCTGTGTCATTCAGAAACATGCTGACATCTTGAATGGTGTGGCACCTCTAATGCCTCTGTAATCTCCCCGACCACCGTCTTAATTTGCTTCTTTTGCAAATCCATACCCATGAACACGTATTCATTACATTATGAAAATAAATGTAAAAATATGTTGTTTCTTTAATCTTGACATTTTACACTACATGGTTCATTCTTGACCTTAACAAAAGTTGACAAGAATCTACTGTGAAAGATTTTGTCCAGCATGGACGAGTCCTCAAAGTGGTCAAGAAAAGTCAAAACTTTTAACATCTACATTTTCGCACCAATCCTGAACAACAAACAATGAAGTAATTTTAACCAGGAGAAATTTCAGCTGATTGCAATCTGCACTCCTCACCACTAGATGGCACTAAGTATTCTGAAGTGATAACGTTTCTGAACAGCAACTAAAGTATTTATTTTGGTCAGAGATGCCTGTATACTTTCGGCCATGTAGTCTGATAAGTTAACATCTTGGTTTTACTTCTGAGTTTTTAAGTATAGTTACCTCACGATATAAGGAGTGTGTCCAAAAATAGTTTTAACCTTAATTTCAAGTAGATATACCGCCATGCACTTGTATGCCTACGAGCACCGGTCACGTTGTATTCACTGTTGGCATGGAGGACCCACTCCCTATGTAGATATAAATGATTTATTTTAAGGCAACAAAAACATAACAATTATTTGGCACATGAATTAGAAAGGCCCAAAAATAAACAAGAAACTAGTAAAAAAAAAAAAAA
>NW_024621549.1:0-2745 GCF_008729295.1 Plectropomus leopardus | reverse complement strand
CATGCTGTAGGTGACAGTGCATTTCTACTTTTTCTTTTTTTTTAATTCCATCTCAGCCAATCAGGACCCGAAAAATCTGCCAAAACCGGAAGTCGTCATAGCTGGCAGAGCCGGATTCCCGCGAAGATTCAGACCTCTCAGTCGGTGAATTACTGCTCATTTTCCAGGTATGTAAAGTTATTATTTTGGGTGTATACATTGTTAAACAGACGAACATTAATCTGAGTAAATAATCACAGAAGATCGCTGAGACGGAGCGTGCTAACGAGCGCGTGACGTTCACTTCAGCGTGGAGAGCAAACGGGACCAAACTCCATTCATACATTATCTCAAATTAATGCTTCTCTGCTTTTGGGGGATTATTAATGCAGCTTGAAAACAACTTACGATCGCTTCTGCACATTACCGAGTCACTTTATAATTCGGCATATACACCATCCACTAAAACATCACAGATCTGGTTACACTGTCCAGATTTTAACGTCATGTCGGAAACACACCTCAGAGGCCGCTGTTAAAGTGGAAACTGTATTCAAACACAGGGTTCGAGTTGCATCGACTGTATGCCGAATTTAATGGTGATATAACCGCATTATTGTAGAGTTTATATACTGTCACACCATAAATGCACATGTCACAAAGCGAGATCATAGTGTTTTGACAAAAACTAGATAGGAGTTTGGTGCAGACTCGTTATTTCCAAAGAATTTACATCTACATGAGATGACATACTGGTCGTGAATCGATAAAGTTAAAAGTAGGGTCTAGACAGTCATTTTGATATTATTACTGTCATTGTGTGCTGCTTAGACATACTGAAGTGTTTTTTTAAATTTTCTTTCATGTTATTAAGGACCCTTGCAGCACATTTTTGGCCCCACAGATGCTTTTTTTAACCATTGACTTTGTCATGTTTTGCATTTTAGCACCATGAGTAAAAGGAAAACAAAAGCTGTTCACCTGCCGGTGGGAGAATGCATCACACAGGTGTGTATCAGCAAACACAACTTCTTCTCTTTTAACTTTTTCACAGTGATGTGTTGCTGTAATTTGTTTTATTTATTTTTTAGGTTCAGGAGATTTTGAGGGAGCGTCTTTGTCATCAGCAGCTCCCCGACAGGCTGGAGGGAGTGGAGGCTCAGCACAAGTAGGTTGATGTAATGTCGGATAAAAAATATTTATTTTGATGTATGTCGAGGTGACTTTTCATCTTTTATTGATCTAAATTTTTACATTTTAAATATGTAGCCAAAAAATCCAATATAATGTTGCCATTACATCTAGATTTTCAGTTTTTTATTTGTTATATATTTTATTTATTTAAAATACATGTTTTTAAATATCTTTGATATTTTATTTAAGCGCTGCAGCTAACAGTTATTGACTTATTGGTTTTTCTCGGGCTGCACAATATATCTTAAAAAAACAAATTTTATCAAAATGTCAACTTGTGACACATTGCACTTTGTCTACTGCATTAATATCGGCTTATCATTATATTTTGTGGCTTTATTGTATATTTTCCTCATATTGTGCAGCCGTAGTTTCTTCTAAAAATGTCAGAAAAATCATGAAAAGTGCCATATTTATATTGCTTTTCAGTCCAAACAATAGCCCCAAAAAAACAAAATATAAACTATATTTAACGAAAAAAAAAGAATTAAAAAAGATAGATTTTGGGAGTTTCTGCTGGAAAAAAAATACTCAAAAAATTAATTAATAATTGAATTAATAATAATTGGCCATAGCCATAAATTTTAAGAGTTTCTGCTGGGAAACAAATACTCAAAAAAATTAAATTAATAAATGAAACTGTTTTTTAAAAAATTTTTTTATTGTTTTTATTTTGTTTTTTTAATCGATTAATTCTTTAAACTCCAGTGTTGTGATGTTACTGTGAACAAAAATCTTCTTTAAAATGGGAGACGGTGTCGTTAGAAGGGCCAACGTGAATAAAAGAGCCACAAAATAAAAGGAAAATCCATGAATTTCTAAATAAAACCTGCGTTGGGTTTGTCATGTGTGATAAAGGGACGACCTGGGAGTCTGAGCGAGTCTCATTGACCCAGTTCAGTCTTACCTGGCTGACAGCGCTGTCCCAGTTTGGAGGCTGGAAAGCTCCCAGCTGACTGGAGCACAACAGGAGCCTCGCAGGTGTTTCTCCGTGGAGTGAAATCCTCCTCCAGCACCGAGGATTTCATCATTTATACCCCTTAAATGAAGCTGTTACCGACTCAGACTGGTGCAATTTAACTAGAGCTCATTATGGAGGAGCATTGTGGGTATTGTAGTGAAGACACTGTGTTTGCAGACACCTCCTGGAGCTGCTGAAGCGGACGGCCGTCCACGGGGAGAGTAACTCGGTGCTAATCGTGGGTCCCAGAGGAGCAGGAAAAACAATGGTGAGCCTCTGCAGCCGTGCTTCAGATGGGCTTAAAATGTCTGAAAAAAAGATGAAGAATTGTGTTGGAAGTGTGTTTAAGTCCTCGGAGGTTTGCATTGTCTGATGCTGTCTGTGTTTTTGTGTCTGCAGCTGCTCAAGTGTGTGCTGAGAGACCTGATGGAGGAAAAAGAGGCAGAAAAAAACCTGCTGCAGGTTCATCTCAATGGTAACGGCTCGGATTTTACACCAAACTGATTTTACAACCTAAATTTCTGGATTTCTTACGACAGCAGAAGATATTTTGCCAGCGTTTATACATAAACAAGAGATTTTTCCAGACTCAAATATAATGAAATGCATTT
>NW_024621548.1:0-1696 GCF_008729295.1 Plectropomus leopardus | reverse complement strand
AGTTTCTTTCTTTTTTTCCCATTTTTAGGTCATTTTCTTGTACTTCTTAAAATATTTAGATTATTTTTGGGTAATTTCTTCTGCAGTTGCTCACTGCCCTTTACCTTGGAGGATTTTCTTCTTTTATTTATTTTATTTTGTTGGAAATTGAATAAATTCTGGGTCTGGACAATTAGTTGGCCCCCAAATAAACAATTTAAAGACATCACCTTTGGTCCCTGAGAACCCGTGATGGACATTTTTTGTTATTTTTACATAAATTCATTAGACAAAAAGATGTAATTTCTCTATTAAATACCTGAGCAGTGGTCTATTTATTGTCTATTTATTTTATCCTCGTTAGCTGTTACCAGGGAAACAGCATCTGAAGTTCATCCAAAGACTAATTTTCCCTTCACAGACTTTTTTAACTGGATAAAAATAAAATAGCAGAATTTAGTTTTTTCTTTTTTCTACACTGGAAATCATCTTGTGCGCTCTTGTGTGAGAGCCACAACTATTTTAACTGAATTTAATATTTAATCATAGTACCACACATTTGCTGTTTCCAGCCTCTAAAATGTTTTTTTTTTTTTTGTATTTGTCATAGATGATAGTAAACTGAATGTTTTTGAGTTTTGGACTGTTTGGGGTATTTTTGGGGCAAGTTAAAGCAATAGATCTATGTGTTAAAGACTCATGGAAGCAGAAAATGTCATATTTATTTCATGTTTTACACCCACAGCCTTTGATTTAATAAAATAGTGCAACTTTCATAACTTCTGGGTCTTCTCAGTCCCCTCATAACACGAGTACAAGTAGTATGTTTTTATTTTTAGCCTCGTAACAAGACGACATTACATTCAATAAATTTTTCAGGCTCAACAACACTGCAGAGGCCGCGGTGATCTCTCGGCGTAATGAGTAAACCCCAAAAAGCCTCCTTAAGGATCAAGTGAAATTACACTGCATTTGAAAAGCGTATTACGCTTTCATCTGGCCGTCTGTGGAGAGCAAATCCGAATATATCCACGCACACACTCGTCTTGAAGCTGCCGTCTAATCCGTGTGGAATGATAACCCTCGCTGACATTATTAAAGGTTAATTAGACGTGAACTTTCCATTACAGATACTGATGGCTCGTCCTCATCCGTGTATTCACATACATACAGTACAGCATGTTTTTACGTACAGACTCAACAGGACGCGGACGCTTTCAGGACGGGGATCCTGACCCGTCCCTGGTGGGCATATGCAAATGACCCTGCCGATGACACCTTGGCAGGCTGTCATGGCAACACATCAAGTGGCAGGCGTGTGGCCGCTGGCAGGGGATGATGGGAGGAGTGAGAGGATGGAGGGAAGAGGTAAAAATATAAGAGAGAGGAATGAGAAATGGGGGAGTGAGAGGAAAACGGAAGCACCAGTGATGAGAAAAAAGATAAAAGAGTCAGGAAATGGAGGTGAGCAGGGGGTGAAGGAGGAGAAAAAGCCGTTTTTACAGCAGGCTCCTGGGACTCCAGGTGTCAGGCATCTTTTTCTGTTTTTTAAGGACAGGTTTGATCTTTTTATAATGACCTGATCACCGAAGGCCCTTTATGTAATGCAAGAAATTATTATTCTCTCCAACAAATTGCATTTTAATAGGCTAAACACACGCACCATAATTGGTCATCTTTTTTATTTTATTTTTATTTATTTATTTTATTATATCTT
>NW_024621547.1:0-1237 GCF_008729295.1 Plectropomus leopardus | reverse complement strand
TGGCATTATTTTTAAGCAGTTCCTCATCAGTTTCTCTATTGTCTCCATTGTGATCCTTGCTGTGAAATTCACCCAAGACAAACTGAGGTGATTTTTGTAATAATTCAAGTTCTCTTGTCAATTCCAGTCAACTAAAAAAATTAAACCCACTTTATTGCTTTTTTTTTTTTTTTTTACCAATTAAAACAAATAGTTTCTTTTTATAGTGTGAGTTACCACACTGACTGCCAAGGGAGAAGACCAATTACGTCATACTTCATTCAAGCTGTATTAAAATCATTAAACATGCTTCATATAATTTCCCCAGAGAAACAGTTCTTTTACATTTTTAGAAAGGTTTGTAAAAGAACACTGATTGATATTGATTCTTTTTTTTTACTAAAGCTTAGACATTGTTCACTTTGTTTAAAAAAACAACTTCATGTTTTAGTTAATGATTTTTTCTCATTTAATACCTGCATAAATGTGAGCAAGCAAAATATAACTATTCCTTTAATAAGCTTAATGCTATGAGATGAAGTTTTGTAGATGCAGAGACACACATAAAGATAAGGCAGAGGAAGAACTGCGATTATTTACCCCAACACAAACACCCACACTCACACACCTCACCACCCTTGACTTTTTATAGATTATACACACGCACGCATCTCTTTGTTAGTAATGACACTGATACCAACTAACGCCCACACTCATTACTTGTTGAACAGCCCCATTCTGTCATAATTATCGTCTGAAGCCCTGCAGATCAGACAATCTTTTCCTCGCAGCAATTTTCATTTGTTCCCTCTCTGAGATCTGGAGATTATCTCAGCAGCACAAAGCAAAATCAATAGCTTCACTTTCACCGCAGCGGGGAGGAAGCCAGCAGGAATCGTTGCCAATTTCTAATATTTGTAACATAATCCTGAAAGCACAATTTGCTCATATAGGAATGAACCCAGCTAACAAATAATCTCAATTGTGGGTGTATTGAAAAAATAATAACCTTCCTGTTGCTAGCTGATTGAACCCAATGCTACCACAGGGTGAGCTAACACACTGCTGGGCACACCACTGAGGGGGCCACATTCATTTATTCAGAGCCAACACAAGCAAAGTTGATTTCTTTCAAAAATATGGAAAGAAGGCAATGAGCAACTTAACAGGAAATTACCCAAAAAAAAATGGAAGAAAATTGTATAAAATACAAGAAAATTACCTGAAAATTAGCACAAAAAAGAAAACAAAAAACTAA
>NW_024621546.1:0-3528 GCF_008729295.1 Plectropomus leopardus | reverse complement strand
TCCTACTCCTGTCATAATCCATAGACACATCTACACACAGCTGCCACAAAGCTCAGTCCAAAGGTGTTAAACAAAGAGAGGGAGCTGATGAGAACACACACACACACACACACAAGCTGTCAGCTACATCAGCAGTCCAACATGCATCCATCTCAAACAGTCCCATGTTAAACCCTTCCTTCCTCCCCACCTTCAATCCAGGGAGCATTACCAAGGTGTAAATGCAGAAGAAGAAGCATCCACCAGCCCATCGTCCATCCATAGACTGTGTTATGGCTCGCAGTAAAAACTCTCACTCCAGATAAGGCTGCTTTTAGGGTAAGAGCACACAACATATAGAGAGGGATGGGAGGGAGCCGGGGTTACGTGTGGGGGTTGGGAAACTTACACCATTTGTTATCATGTGCACAGCTAAGTTTCTATTTCCCCAGAAGTCCCTCCCTGTGTGTTCTGCCCTTCAGATCCCGTGTGAGCCTCTCTGTCGCTCCCCTGGAGTCGTCAAGCTCTACTTTGACGTGACCTTGTTTGTGATGTGTGTGTTGTTTTTTCTGTCCTTCTTGCGTTGACATGTTTGTTTGGTAAGCTTCTGCACAAAGCAAGCTGAAGGATTTTGTCTTTTTACTGCAATCACACAAATGACATAACATGGCTTGCTATTTAAATGCAGCTTTATTAACTGTGAAATGTACATTTATGGCTGAACACTGCGTACTGAACCTTTAGGATAAGTGAGTGTAAAAATACAAAAATATCACATACTTAACGATTTGTTTAAATATTAAAATGCATTAGGCTGCAAACAGTAACTTTCAATAAGACATGTATTCTGTTATGATCCTGTTATAATGCATAACTTTAAATAAGTGTAATGTTAGTATGACTGTACACTGAATATATGTTAGGAAAACATGGCAAAATAAAAACATGTTTATAACCACTGAGTTACATCATCACCACGTGCACAGCCAATGGGTTCTATTTATAACACATGATGATAACATGCATGATGTAAAGCAATTCACAGTCAGGTAATACAGTCAAAATTCCTAAAAATGAAAATACAGGTCATGATTTTTGCTGAAAGCCATCTTGAATAAGTGTAGTTTCATTGAATTAACACTTTGAAACCTGAGCATTTTTTTCCCCAAAAAGACTGGAAGAAGAGAACAAGCAACTTAACAAGACATGGCCCAAAAATGAGAAAAAAATTAATACAAATTTTAAGAAATTACCTGAAAATATGCATTAAAACCAACAGGCAGCTACAGAGAGATGCTCTGATCAGGACAGAATTCCAGAGACGTGGTCATGGAAAAAATTCTAAACAGGAACGATCTGATTTAAGGGACATGTTCTCAACAACATCACATCACTTTTCTTGTGCTGCTTCCAGACACCTTTTTAGCCATTAACCCTTGGAAACCTTAGTAAATTGACTTGATTTTTGATTTTTTCAGAATCATGGGAAAAAGGCAATGAGCGATGAAAGAAAAAACAACTCAAAATTTAGCGAGAATTAGTAAAACATACAAGAGAATTACCTGAAATTAGTTTTTTTTTTTTAAAGTAAAAGAAAAGGAAACACACATGAAGATCAGGGAAAAGTGCCTTGAAATTATAGTCTGTAGCATAATTTCAAATATGTAATTATGAATATAGTTTTACCCTAGCTTTTTTCTTTTTTTTTTCCCTAGCTATTTTCCCCCATCTTAAAAATCTACTTTTTCTAGCATTTTGTGAAACATTTTTTGCCAAGTTGCTTATTGCCCTTTTCTTCATGTTTTTGAAAGAAATCAAACCAATCTGCTCAAGGTTCAAAGGTCCAAATACTTAATGAATATTTCGAATGTAGCACAGTGATGTAAGGTGAATGATGTTTCTCCAGGTTTTAGAGGGTTTAATCTCTGAACCCTGAGAAAATGTGTAAAAATGTACTGACCCAGGAAGGGCTCAATTTAGGCATGATCATTATATCCCAAGGTTATTAATGGGTTTATCGACTGTCACTGTGTGTGACAGGTGCAGCAGTAGGATCACAAACACTGACATGGCATTTGTCCTTTGCAAAAAAAACAAAAATCCAAATGCTAAATTCAAAACAGAGTACCTACCCAATTAACAAATACTTGAATAGCTGAATATTTGGGACCAGCTCCGATACTTTTTACAAATTTCTGGCTCAATTTTTGGATATTTCTTTTTTTTTTTTCCTTCTTCCCATGTTTTTGAAAAAAGCCAATGTGCTGAGACTTCACAGGGTTTGTCTGAGGCCCATTGTTCTCCTCAAGAACAAGACAAGAAGAATTCCCTGCATACGGACAGTTTCTTACTGAACTATCAGTGGTCAGTGTCTGGACTCAGTGAGGGAAATGGGTGGAGAGTGGTGCTGCTGCAGGAGCTCCACAGTCTCTTTATAACACTGGATTTGGAAGCTGAGTAACTTCCAGGCTTCTATAAAAAGTTCTGTAAGACATCTTGACATGGACGCACCATATATCCAGAGCATTCCTTCTCCTCCTCTTCCCTCTCCTCCTTTGCATTGACAGAGCAGGAAACAGTTTCCATGGTAACTTCCTTGGTGTCTCTGGTTAATGAGGGCGGGGTCGAGGTGGTGTCATACACCTCTGAAGCAGAGGAAGGCTCTGGCTTCGTCTCCTCCTCCTCCTCCTCCTCCTCTTGCCTGCCAAAGGTTAATGTGAGGAGGTTCACATCCTGGCTGTCCTCCTCTACCATTACCTCCTTCTCCTCCTCCTCCGGCAGGGCTCTCCCTAGAGTCAAACAGTGTGTGTGTGCAGGACCAGGATGTGAGTCCGGGTCAGTTTTGGGGAGGTTTTCAGAGTGTGAGTCTGTGTGCAAGCTCAGCCGCTCCTTCACTCCACTGTCACAATCTGCTGAAGCTTCAGGCGGGAGACTGAAGACGCCTGATGTTTGCTTTGGCGGGGATCCAGACTGTGGGCAAGCTGACAGAGATGATGAAGATGAGGAGCAGGAGGAGGAGGAGAGGTTAGTTCCCGGACGCAGTTTGTAGCCTCCTCCTCGTCCTCCTGCGCTCCCACCCGTCAGCTCTGTCACACTCTCCTCATCACTGTCATCTGATGTGCGGCTGCTCCTCTTGTGAGCAGCAGAGGGCAGCATTGCTTTGATGTTCAGGAGGGAGGACCTGGACGTGCAGCGGGACGCCACGACCAGCCCCTCCTCCATGTGATGGATGGATGACTGGGACACACAGAGAGAGGAGGAAAAAGAAAGAAAGCAAAAGAAAAATGTTAAAACTCAAACCCTTTCATACTATTCAGGTCAAATTTGACCCATTTTGACTATTAACCCTTTGAAACCTGAACACATTGGCTTAAACCTTTCAAACCTGCATCCACATCATTTTTTTGAGCTGCGTTCAGATGCCTTTGACAAGCTATTTGACCCATTTATAAACTGAGCACATTGGTTTGATTCCTTCCAAAAACACAGGGAAAAAGACAATGACCAACTTGGCAAGAAATGTCCCACTGACAAATAGCAAGAAATTAA
>NW_024621545.1:0-1179 GCF_008729295.1 Plectropomus leopardus | reverse complement strand
ATTATTTTATACTTTTATACTTAAATTATTCATTATTTGAAACAAACCAATTTGCTGTCTCTTTTTCTCTGTGTGTTTGTGTGTGTGCGTGTGTGTTTTGTGAGCTGTGGAGGTCAAATGAGGTGACCTAACAGGAACAGTGTAGGCGGGACATGTTAGCGTCTCTTCACTGCCAGACATGTTGTAGTAGTTTGACCTGAGAGCTGATCAGGTTTGTGGCAAACTTGTTTTTGTTCTGCTGTGTGACACCCACTTTGTTTTTAACGAGGTATTTTATGAAAGTATGCCACCCACAGTAAAGTAAAGCGCGGAAGTATTACCAAGCCTGTGCAGCATGTCTGCCTGCACGCACACATTTGCTATTTCCACTCTGTCAGTGCGAGAGAGTGTTGAGGGTTTAAACCACAGGAGCTTGTGATCTGTGAAGAGGCAGAGCCTGAAAAGAAGTTTGAAGTGTTTGGTAGTCTGGCAACCAACTGTGAGTCAGAGTGAAAGTGTATGAGACTCTGTGCACGTATACCATGAGAGTCTGACAGAAACAAAAAAGGGGTGTCTAAATCATCATATTAATTTTTACTGTGAAACTGCAATATGCAAAATATAAGTCATTCATAACCATCACTAAAAACTCACTAAAAACACTTTGGAGAGCCACAAGATAATTATAATATCATAAACTCTGCAGACTTTAATGATCTTATTTAGACTTGACTAAACAGGTGAGCTGTCAGTGCAC
Source organism: Plectropomus leopardus (assembly GCF_008729295.1). Lineage (NCBI taxonomy): Eukaryota > Metazoa > Chordata > Actinopteri > Perciformes > Serranidae > Plectropomus > Plectropomus leopardus. The sequence continues at coordinate 443 of NW_024621545.1, read as the reverse complement.
AGTGCACTGGAGGATGATGCAGTGCCAAGGCACCCGAGCAGCTTGGTGTGGCTACAACTGTAACCAAACACATCGCACATGACCTACTTTTACGTTTGGTGCAGGGCGATGTGCCACAAGTGTGACTCATCCTTTGTGCTACATTCCAGCTGGCATAGAAAGAAGTGTTTTTAATCTGACTAAAATAAATTCAGCTCAAACTGAATTTATTCCAAGCAGCAACCTCTGAGGCTGGAAAATGAAACCAGTGCGGAGTGCTAAAAAGTGCAGTTCATTAAATGGCCACTTGAGGCTGGCTCCAAACCCAAGTAAATCCCAACAGACTCCCATGTTAAAATGCCAACATTTACAGCAGAAATAAAACTGTTTACAGCCTGGCACAAAAATGTTTTTGTCTGTATAGCTAATTTCAACAACCATGACAACTGTACAGAGGATGAATA
>NW_024621544.1:0-1817 GCF_008729295.1 Plectropomus leopardus | reverse complement strand
TTTTTTTAAATTTCAAAGAAAATATTTTTGAAATATTTTTAATTAAATTATTTTTTATTAAATTATATTGTTGTAATTCTGAAAAAATGTTTTGTCAATTTTTCTTTTAAAATTTTTCACCAAAACAGCATCTTTCATCTCAGCCAGAAACCGTCAAAACAGAAATGACCGTTGCATTTTCACATTTATGACGGTTCTTGAACACATCACATGTTATTATACATATTTCCATGAATTTTCCATAAATTTCAGGGTTTTTTAAGTTTTCCAAAACTTTTTGAGGCCTGTAAAGTGCTTTCACTAGTCCCATGACTTTTCCAGGTTTTCCGGACTAAATGAACTCTGTTAATAGAAGCTTCAGCTTGATAATTTGGAGGAATTTTCTTCGAATCGGTCAAACTTTCTCGATGCAGCATGAAGGCAGAAGTCGGATTTCTGGATTCAGATTCGGGAGATGAACGGAGGACGCGGCAGCTGCAGAACTTTGCAGTTAGTTTCAGAGCAGCTGCAGAACTTTGAGCCGCTTTTATGGTTTTATATTTCGACGTTTATGATGCAGATAAAAGTGATGAGGCTCTCTCAAACACTCACAACACGTCGGATAATCTTGAACGCAGCGTCTCGGCTCGGCGGCGACATGAACTCTCTGCTGCTCTTCACTCTGGGTGAGAAAAAATGTTGGCTTTTGACTCGGAGCAGCACTTTGACTTTACTGTCTTCACTTTGTTTATTGCTGAATATTTAATGTGAAAATACGGCAGGTTTAATCATTCATCAGCACTTTCGCCTCCTTAAAAAGCTCCAAACTGGCTCCTTTTCTTTCAAAAACATGGGAAGAAACGAGCCATAAATTGGCAATAAATTAGTCTAAAGTACACAAAAAATTCCCCAAAATGAATAAAAAACAGTGAAAAGCAAAAGAAAGACTCGATAAAAGTGCTGCAAAAAATGATGAGAACTTTAAACGCACCGATGAAAATGAGCCGTCAGCACAAAATTAATGCAAAAACCAACAGCAATTATTAATCTTCACCGTCTGCTGGAGTTTGACCTCATGTGACGAAACTTTCCCCCGAAAAAGCAACCAGGAGACGGTGGACAGTGTCTTCACTGCTCGTCCTCCTTTAACCCTTTAAACTCTGAGCAGATTCATTTCTGTAAAAACACAAAAGAAGGCAATGAGCAACAAAGGCCCCAAAATGAGCGAGAAATTAGTAAAAAAGTACAAGAAAATTACCTGAAATTTGTATTAAAAAAAACAAAAAGAAGAAACCTGGAAAAAGTGCTTTAAAAATGAGCATCATTTGAAATACGTATAGTTTTTTCCCTTCCTTTTTTTCTAGACATTTCTCTCCCAAATCTAATAATTTCTTGCAGTTTGTGGAGCATTTTCCTGCCAAGTTGCTCGTTGCCTGTTTTCATGTTTTTGAAAGTTTGGGAATCACACCAGTTTGCTCAGAGTTCAAAGGTTTACATACTTGTGAAAGCGTCTGAATGCAGCACAAAAAAAGTGATGTCGATGGAGGTCGAAGGGTTAATTCAGCCTGTATTGCGGCTGTGTTGGGTCAGTGATTTCGGCGTGAGATGTTGACACCAAAAGTGGCCGTGTGACACGCTGCTGGACGGCGTCAGGTTGAAATTATCTGCTAACGAGCCGATTTAATTACGGCTCCTTTAGGACAAACAAACAAGCTAACTAATTATCATTCTAACAATGCATCTGCTCTCAGCTGTTCATTTAGCCTGCACAACCGGAGCTCAGTCCACCACAACCCTGCCCAGGACCACCGACAGAACCACCGACAGAACCACCGACA
>NW_024621543.1:0-2394 GCF_008729295.1 Plectropomus leopardus | reverse complement strand
GCCTCTCTGAGTAACTGGGAGAAAGTGCATGACCCTCCTCCCTCCACCAATGAAAATAATAAATGGAGTGATTTTGAAGATTTTTAAAAGAAAAGACACTTTTCAATCCCACTTGTGAGTTCTGGAAGTATTTAAAATATATATAAAATACAACCATTTAAAGTTAAATGTCCCTCCTCTGAGCCAAATAAAAAACATCTCTCAAAGATAATGAGGGGGTGTGTTGAGGGTTCAGTCTTAGAGGCCACTCATTGTGGTGGTGTAGGATTTAATACAGTAATATCTCAAAGTGTGATCAGCCTGTTTTGGATGTCATCTTTCAAATTTATTGTTGTTGTCACACTGCTCAGTCGAAAATTAAGTACTTCGGATTCCTCTGCAGAGTTTGGTGGTGGCTAATGGTGGCCTGGGGAACGGCGTTAGTCGAGAGGAGCTGCTTGCAGCCCTGAAAGAGATGGGAGAGGTGGTCACACTGATCATGCACCCACACAAGCCCTACGCTTTTGTCACATACAGGTACATGTGAACACATCACACAAGTTATTTGAAACCTTTTAAACCTTCCTGGAAGACTTTGTTTTAAATCTCAGTGTTGTTATTGTCGTTCTGTTTCCAGATCGGAAGAGAGTGCTCGGAAAGCTCACATCCACCTCAATGGCGAAAAGCTTCAGTGTGGGGAGAACAGCGTCACACTCTACCTCAGTTATGTTGACTCAGGTACTTAAACATTGGCACCCACAGACATAAGCATAAATAACTGTAATTACAATGCTATAGTCTTTTAAAGCATCATGTACTGTACATTTTAACAGTAATTTTGATAAATAAAAACATAGCTGTGTTTGTTTTTTGATCAGCAACATATTTTTGTAGCCAGCACTGTATGTTCTGTTAATGTGTTAATGCAGTGACCTGTAAAGAGGAGGCACCAGTTACTTTGCCAGAGGGATTAGTCTTGGTGGAAGATTTTGTGTCTCCGGAGGAAGAGGCTCTGCTGCTTGCTGCTATTGACTGGTCGTCTGTTAATGATGATGTCACTGGTGAGGGGCTGCATACTCTGTTTGTGTTTGGTTCACAAGTTCTGACTTAAGTTGAACTTTCAGCCAGGAACTTGATCATAAAAAAAACATCTTAAAAAAACATCTTATTTGTTTAAAAAATGAATTATTTAAAAAATGGCATCAGTGCATCCTTAAAATCAGGCATTTACAGTTGAGTATAGAAATTGTAGTAATTGTAAATGTAAAGTTGCTCACAAATATACTCATATTATATCACGCTCTTAGTAATTTATGTTTTAATATACAAAACTGTTATATACAATTCAGATAAGAAATAAAAGAAATGAAACCTGATTCGCTGACTTCATTTTAATGTCTTTTAGCTCAAAAAGCTCTGAAGCATAGAAGAGTCAAACATTATGGCTTTGAGTTTCGCTACGACAACAACAACGTGGATAAGGACAAGCCGTTAACTGCAGGTAAGCTTGCTTTTTATTTTTTTCTCACAATCTGGGTTTTATGGGTCATATTTTCATAGGTTTTACTGTTATTCCATTCATAGTAACATTTTACTCACTGTAACATCATTACACAATTATTAAGAACACAATTTAAGAAGCAGTATCATAGGAGCCTATGAGTGTGATTGTGTGTATGCAGGTATTCCTCAGGAGTGTCTGCCTGTTCTGGAACGATGTGTGACAAACAAACACATCAACATCATGCCAGACCAGCTGACCGTCAACCAGTATGAGGCGGGACAGGGTGAGTTTTTCCAGTCCTGTCTCAAATGACTCACCTGATATATTTCAAAGGTTATACTGAGGACTATGTAAACATGACCTAACACATGTTTCAGCTTTTCAAAACGCAATGAAACATGAAAAATAATGCAATGTTATTTCATATTAGATAGTTTATACTCATGGATAAATCCCCAAAATATAAATGTTTTAATTTCGGGAGTGGTTCAGGAATCAATATTTGGCATAATAACTAATTCTCGGCATGATTAGTCAATACCTAATCAAAACCATATTATCTTGTGAGCTGCAGGGAGTCATGCTTTGTTCCACATACCTCCGAAGTCGGAGCTGGGAATGACTTCACATCCAAGCTGATTATGTTTGAGTGTAACAAGTCCAAAAATCAAGATGTTGTTAGTCACACCAGTTTTAGCCTGTTTAGCCATTGTTAGCAATACATTAGATAAGGATGCATTATGCTGTATTTTGCATATACAAACACTGTGGCAACATGTCAGATAGAAAGAAGTTGGACATTTCTCAGACAGAGGTGACAAAAGTCCTAATAAAGAGTACATTACTGCAGCTTTCACTACTGTTAACACTGGGAGCAGCCATACTTTTCTATACTACTATACTACTACTAC
>NW_024621542.1:0-1205 GCF_008729295.1 Plectropomus leopardus | reverse complement strand
GTGATGTGGTGCAGCCGGCCAGAACAGCTGTGGAGGGAGACAGAGTCAGAGCGGAGCTTATGAATGGAAATACCACTGGAGGTGGAGGAGCAACAACCGAGGCCATCTGCACCCTCACAGTCAGTGACTGAGATAAACTGCACCGATGTTATGCAATGAAAACCTTATCTCCTGAATTATTCTGGACACATACTGTATGTAGTGTGGTGAAATCTGAATGCTTCGCTCCAGTACAGGAAGAAGTAGTTCTATTCAGAGTTTCCTTTTTATGATGTTTTATGTGTATGTATTTAGAGATAACGCATGCAATTGTAGTCAACATATGTAGTGTGCATGCTCCAGATATACTTTCTCTCCATTTGTCAGTACCACTACATCACTGCTGTTAGTAACCAGCCTTTTCTACAGCGCTTCTACTGCTTCTTATCTGTATTGATTTCCCAGGGAGTTGGCAAAACCCATTGAATTACAATGGAAATTGCTATTTTCTGCTTATCCCAGTATTTACTTATGGTTTTGTGTGTTGCTGCAGCGACATCTCAGGCATCTCCCCAAACCACTAAAATGAAAAAGCAAATATTTTCATAGCAGATAAAGGTAGGAACGATAAGGACAGTGATACCTGCGCATGACCTGACAAATTGGCAACATTACCATCTTGCCTCTTATATCGGCAGAAATTTCAGACCAATGCTGATATTTCATTTTAAAGCTGCTATCTGCAGATACCGATGATGTTGCAATATTATCGTGCTTCAGCACTGAGTGGAGTTTCAGTGAGACAGATTTGGGATTTCTTCAACTGCCATTATAAAGTTTACTTGCTGTTTAAGAGATCAAAACTGTGCGTGTCATTTCCCAACATTTCTGCGCCAAGGGTTGTAAAAATGATTTGATGTGGGCAACTGATCATCCCAAATCTGCAAATGTCAAAGCTCTCCATCACCACAAATGCCACGATCATGAGCTCTTTAAAGGATGTGGCTCTTTTTTTTCCTAAACTAAAAAAAAAAATCTAAACTGAAAGTCAGCTCTGCTTAAAAAGACCAGTTTCCATTTTTCAGCTTTGAATCACATCAAGTGAGAGCTGAAAATATCACTTTTACTGGTCAGAAGTGAATGACATGCAGCTGTCATTCTGTACTGTATATGTGATGAGACAAAGAGCTTTGCTTACTAAAAATAGATTTAGAGGCAGAGGCGGC
>NW_024621541.1:0-1217 GCF_008729295.1 Plectropomus leopardus | reverse complement strand
TGACAAATACTCAAAAATGACTACAAAAATGAACTTATCTTTCTTTACAACGCATTAAACCCTTTAACTGAGTTTATAGTACCTTAAAAAGCTAAATAAGTCCAATTTAAAGTTTATACAATATTTAACCACATAAAATAAAAGCGAAAGTGTTTGGGATACTCAGTTTTATTGAGTTTTTTTTTTCGTACTTTTGTTGTTTCTGTTTTGGTGCTGACGTCACGGGCCGTCGTGACGCAGATCAGACAGTGCCGCTGCGCGCGACTCAGCTGGCTGCGCACACACGCGCCGCATCCTCGCGCTTAGGACGGTCTGCTCCTCGCGCACACACGCCGGGAGGCTGCGGAAGGAGCCACGCGAGCACCGGGAAAAGGTAACAAACTTAAACGTTTGCAAAAGTTTTAACGCTGAGCGGTTACCGGCGGGAAGAGAGGACAAACGCGACTTTAACTCACCGAAAGCCGGAGACCCGCACGTGACGCTGTGGTTTTTTAAAAACAGTTTTAACGCGCTCGAGCGTGTTTGTGTGTGAGAAACATGTTTAACTCGTGTATAAAACTGTTCCCGCAACATAAATAATTAAGTTTCACGGTTAAAAGTTAGTTCAAGTGCAGGACTTTTCAGCTCAGGTTAAGTATAAGGTTTGAATTCAGACATACAAATATATATTTAAAGTTAGTCTCCAGATTATTAATTCAAATCAGTGAAATGTCCCCGTGAGACATGTATGGGGGGCTGGTGTCAGGTTTGGGGTGTACTGTACCCAAATTTTATGGTTTAGCTATATTTAGGGACTGTTCGCTATTTATGAGAGGGTTTGAGGGTGCAGAAAGGGGGAGTCATGTCAAATCTTTTTTTCAGCACTGGGGAGGGACTATGTGTTTTTATCTATTCATTTTTAAATAGCTACTCCTCTGAACTGTAAAACTTAAAGGGGGTCCGACAGCAATTTTTATTTTTTATTTTTTGATAAATGCCCATGTTTCCCTTTTAGGGATGTCAGCTGTTTGTTAACCGATACTGCAATTTATTATTATTATCTTATTTATTTATTTTTTTTAAGTAACACTATTTAACCCCTTGAAAGCTTTTGGTTTGAAACACAACAAACAAGAAAAATACCTTAAAATGCTTAAAGTCGGTGTAAAACACCTTGTAAATGTTAGAAATTAATTGTTGAAAACATGTAAACAAGTAAAAAATAATAATTGTATAAA
>NW_024621540.1:0-3530 GCF_008729295.1 Plectropomus leopardus | reverse complement strand
TGTGTTTGTCTCTGTCTCTGTCTCTTTGTCTCTGTCTCTGTCTCTGTCTCTGTGTTTGTCTCTTTGTCTCTGTCTCTGTCTCTGTGTTTGTCTCTGTCTCTGTGTCTGTCTCTGTGTCTGTCTCTGTCTCTTTGTCTCTGTCTCTGTCTCTGTGTCTGTGTCTGTGTCTGTGTCTGTGTCTGTCTCTGTCTCTGTGTTTGTCTCTTTGTCTCTGTCTCTGTCTCTGTGTTTGTCTCTGTCTCTGTGTCTGTCTCTGTGTCTGTCTCTGTCTCTTTGTCTCTGTCTCTGTCTCTGTCTCTGTCTCTGTGTCTGTGTCTGTCTCTGTCTCTTTGTCTCTGTGTCTGTCTCTGTGTCTGTCTCTGTGTCTGTCTCTGTCTCTTTGTCTCTGTCTCTGTCTCTGTCTCTGTCTCTGTGTCTGTGTCTGTCTCTGTCTCTTTGTCTCTGTGTCTGTCTCTGTCTCTGTCTCTGTGTCTGTGTCTGTCTCTGTCTCTGTCTCTGTCTCTGTCTCTGTGTCTGTCTCTGTGTCTGTCTCTGTCTCTGTGCAGGAGAACGCGGTGAACGGGGATCACCTGTGGATGGAGACGAGCTGTTCGGGAGAGCTCTGTTATTTGGGAGAGGACACCTGCCTGCTGAAGACGGCAGTGAGTAAACTCGGAGCGCTCTGAGTGTCTGAGAGAGACGGGACGGGACGATGACACAGGAACGGTCAAAAAAACCCAAAACTTCAGTCCTGTTTGGGTTTTAATGGTTTTATTTGAAGCTCTGGTTTGATGCTGCAGGGTTTGAACAGTCATGGAAAACCTGGAAAAAGTCATGAAATTCACAAATAGCAATTTCTAAGCCTGGAAAAGTTTTAGAAAACTAAATATACCCTGAAAGTTTTGGAAATGTCATGGAAATCTGTTTCACAAACTTGACTTATAACATGATGTGTTCAAGAAATTTTGAAAATGCACAAAAAAAACCAATAAATGTTTTTTTTATTTTCATTTTCTAAATAGACAGAAAAAAATAAAAAAATAAAATCCAAATTTTAAAATCAGCAAAAGTTTTTAAAGAACAGTGAATGGCCACAATTTTTAAACCTGCCCGCGGGTTCTAAGGCATATTTTGTTTTGTTTTTGTTTTTGTTTTTTTTAATTAAAAATCACTTAAAAAATTAAAGAAAAAACATTAAAAATGACATAATTTCATAATTTTGTTTCACAAACCTGTAATATAGCACATGATATGTTCAAGGACCATCTGAAATTTGAAAATCCAACAATGATTTCTTTTTTTTTTATACAGTTTTTCATTGTGATAAATGTCTTTTTTTAAGGTGCCCTTTAAAAATTAAAATAAATTTTTTTCTTTTAAAAAAACTGCCAAAAACACGGCTGTGACACGGTGGTTCAGGTGCTCCGTGTCTGCGCGGCAGCAGAAGAAATGTCCCAGAGAGCAGCCGCAGAGCCGCAGAGCCGCAGAGCCGCAGCGATGCACAGTGTTTAAATTACAGGTTTGAGGAGTGAGAAATGACCTTTAACCCCGACAATGATATAATGGCACACGTTAGCGTCTCGCTGATGCTGCGTAATTACAGCGACTGAGCGAGAACACGGCGGCGCAGAAAACACGCTCGCTGAAATCTGTCCGTCAAACGTGCCACGAGATAAATATATTTCACCAGCGACGCTTTCGGCTTCTTTAACCCTTTGAAACCTGGATCCTCTTCAGTTTTTTATGCCTCTCCCAAACATTTAAACCTCTGAAACACAAAGTGGTTCGATTTCTTACGAAAACAGGGCGAGAGAAGGAAGATTTATTACATTCGTCCTCGATCCTGCTTCATCTGTGGAGTGGAAGGATGAGTGCATTAATAATAAGAAACTTTGCATGAAATGTCTCGCAAAGTGCAAAAAAGAAAATGAAAGGTGACAAGAAAATAATGTTAACTTCAAAAATAAAATGTTTGGGCACATTTTTGTGTGTTTTGATGTGTGTGTAACAGGCTGCTGGTGTTTGTTGTTGTGTATCTCACTGCCCTGTGTGTGTGTGTGTGTGTCTGTGTGTGTGTGTGTGTGTGTGTGTGTGTGTGTGTGTGTGTGTGTGTGTCTGTGTGTCTGTGTGTCTGTGTGTCTGTGTTGTCTCCTTTAAGAAGTCGGCCCCAAGAAGGAAATGTGCTGCCTGTAAGATCGTTGTTCACTCCGGCTGCATAGAGCAACTGGAAAAGGTATCACACACACACACGCACACACACATGCACACACACGCACAGACACACACACACACACACACACGCCAAATGACAGCTCACTTCCAAACATTATCAACCACACAGAGTAAATCTTACAGGGTTCACACGGTCATAAGACACCTGGATAGTCATTGAATTTTCAAATAACAAATTTCCAGGCCTGGGAATATTTTGAAAACTAAATATACCGTAAGTGTATGTATACATACAGCTGCTTTTTTAAAAAAAGTATCTGTGTCTTTCTGCAGATTAACTTCAGATGTAAGCCGACCTTCAGAGAGGGAGGATCCCGCTGCCTCCGAGATGTAAGAGTGTGTGTGTGTGTGTGTGTGTGTGTGTGTGTGTGTGTGTGTGTGAGACTATATTAAAATTCTAAAAAAATAATGAATATTCGATGTTTATGATTAACACTGATTTTGGTCAAAAAATGTAACACAGTAAAAGTAGAAAAGTCAGAGTGCGAAGAATAATGTTTTGGTCGTGTGCTGGTTAAACTGAGTGTGAAGAGAAAACGTGGACATGATGAGCCTTTTTTGTCTCTGACAGCAGAACATCCTGAGACATCACTGGGTCCACAGACGGAGACAGGAGGGCAAATGTAGACAGTGTGGCAAGGTGAACACACACACACACACACACACACACACACACACAGAGGTGTCATTGTCGACACAGACTCACTTCAGTGTATTTCTGTGTGTCTCTGCAGAGTTTTCAACAGAAGTTTTTCCACAGTAAAGAAATAATCGCCATCAGTTGCTCCTGGTGCAAACAGGCGGTGAGTCGCTCCTCCTCTGTAACTTCAGATAAATAGTTACGTGTCGTATTCTGCTCCTCTCGTATGTGGCGTCCCACAGGGGTCGATCCTGGGACCCTTTTTGTTCTCACTATGTGTGCCGCCTGGAGGAAACCTTCTTAACTCCTTTACTGATATCTCTATCGCTGATATGTTGACGACACGCAGCTTTACTTCTCTGCTGACCCTTTGAAACACGGCAAATGGCTTTGATTTATTTATTTTCTGTTTTTTCAAAAACATGAGAGGAAGGCATTAAGCAACAAAAACAGAAACGACCCAAAAATGAGCAAACAAATAGTAAAAGAACGAGAAAATTAACTGAATATTTCCTTGCAGTTCCACAATAAGGTGACGTGTTTCATGCTGCACCAGATCGAGGAGCCGTGTTCGCTGGGGGCCCACGCTGGAGTCATCGTACCTCCGTCCTGGATCATCAAAGTTAGGAAACCACAGGTGCACACACACACGCACACACACACACACACACACACACAC
>NW_024621539.1:0-2041 GCF_008729295.1 Plectropomus leopardus | reverse complement strand
AGGAGAAAATCTAATTCAAAACAATACTTCATGGCTTTTCATCCACATCTCTTGGCGCCTCTATGGTTGTGTATTTGTATTTATCAGAGCAGATCTGTGCAAAGAGTGTGTCAGAAGAGGGGGAAGTGGAAAAAGGCCAATTTATTTTCTATACATTCTGTGAATTGCAGATTTTCGTAAAAAGAAAATTGGTGCTTTTAAGAGAGTCAATAGAGACTGTGTGGATGACTATTCAAGACACTTGGATGTTCACTTCCTAGAATGTATTTGCCAAGTATACATATGTATTCATGCAATTTTAAGTGTTTATGTTTAAAGACATTTTTTTATGTACTGTATGTACTGTATGTACAAAGTACGTATGCTAGTTTAGCCACTGTTTGGCACATTTATTGCAAAGATTTTCTCTGAGTTATGCTGTCTGTGTTGCTCCACTATAGCATTAAAAACAATCCTTTGCAATATATTCAGTGCTGGCAGAACAGGCCGAAGGACAGAGGACAAGGTCGTGGGTCAAGTGCTAAAAAGCCCATGAGATTTTCAGCAAACCTGAGCACAGCCGTACCGACCTGTCGGTATGATTTAAAACAGCACCTGGTTTGCAGGAGGCAGGAAAACAACTCTCTCGCAGTAGTGGTCCAGTACATAACCTTTCCGGAAAGCAGCTGGAATGCTGATCACCTGCATGTACCTCTGTGATTGACATTCAGATAAGCTGGAAGGGGAAAAAAGAACTCATCCTGCATACTAATGAGGTAAGAGGTGCTCCTATGTCTTACCTTCTTGTCTTGTTGATTCAAATATTGGCAAAATAGCCAGTTTGCAACCAAAACATTTAACTTCCCACTGCTCATCTAGAAGATCAATTAATTTGAGACCAAGCCTCTTACCTTGAGAGATGATTTGTGCCAATACAGTGCATAAACATGCAAGCAGGGTCTATGGAAAGCACTGTCTGCTTGTGTTTTACAGATAGATCCCACGCAGAGCGCAGGGTTATTAAATGAGCAGACCTGGGCTCCTGTAGGTTCATGGCACTGTATTCTGCTACAATCACTTCACTTACCTGTCTCTTTAAAAAGTCTAAATTTAGGAACAGCACAGCTGCAGGCAACGGTCAGGCAATTTACTCTGCCATCCCTTCCTCCTACCAGCACTTTCTTTCAGGACCTAAAGCTGTCAAATTTACTCTCCCCCTCTCTCTTCCTGTTCTCCTCTTTCTCTCTCCTCCTCTTTATCACCCATCTCTCTCTTCAGACCTTCACCACACACGGTGTTACAGATGAATGTGTCAGCATAGGGGAGAGCCCATGGCAAAGTATGGTAGGCTGTGAATGAGTTACATTGGGGACAAAGTAATCGCAGATAGAGCATGGATACAGGGACCAAAATGATTCACTAACTGCTCACACAGTGTTTGGTTTCCTAAAGTGGTAATTCTGATTTTCAGAAGTAATGCCAAGTTCAGACAACAGAGTATATTTTCTGTTCTGATAGTTATTGTGTCAGCCCAGGTGGCCAAAATAATCTGGCCCAAAATTGGTCCAAACTCGGCACGCCGGAGGAAATGAATCAGGCAGCATCCAGTTGCAGTCCTTGGCTGAGACTCGGGATGAATGATGCCCCACAATCGGGCCAAATAAAATGGCCTGATTTTGGCTGCCCACACTGCCATCATGGGGCCATTATCGAAAATGACCAAGCCCAGTATCAGCCCAAACTCGGTACACCAGAAGAAATAAGTCGGGCCACATCTGGTTGCCAGACTCTCGACTGAGATAAAACAAACTGGCCCGATTCTGGCTGCCAACACTGCCATCACTGGGAGATCGTATGAATATAGAGTCAAAAATTCTTGCCATGACTTGGCCGTAAGACATGAGGGACCTATCAAAGCTTGCCATCTTTCACAAAATGTGCAATGTCATTGGGAAGAAGGTGCTAGAGACAGACCTCGAGTAACAAGAATGTAAACAAACAATGGCAGTGCATTTGATGCTGTATGTTGTGTTCAGAAAAGCCTTAAAAAAGAACAAAGAAA
>NW_024621538.1:0-2682 GCF_008729295.1 Plectropomus leopardus | reverse complement strand
TGGGTCCTGGATGGTCCTGTGGGGTCCTGGAAGGTCCTGGAGGGTCCTGCGGGGTCCTGGAAGGCCTTGAAGGGTCCTGGAAAGTCCTGGAGTGTGCTGGACGGCCTGTTTTAATCTTGTTAAATATCAAAATAGCTTAATCAAAATACACTGTTGCTGTGTCACTGTTCATCTTGTTATTTTTTATCACTAATAAAACAGAAATGTGATGAATTGATCAGCGGGCGGTCTGATTGGTTCCAGGTGCTCAGAAGCAAAGAAAACATCCAAACCCATTGATTTTTCTGTAAAAGATAAATGAATCATTTTAAAAATGTTTCTTCTCTTGAAATTTGTAATGTTTATTTAAAAAAAAGGTGTTTTTTTTTCCCTTCTTGCGTTTTTGCCAGAAATTTTCTTTCTTTTTTTTAGGGAGATTTTATCGTGCTGTTTTTTTTCCATCTAAAAATGATTGCCGATATTTTTTCTTTTAAAATGTTAGAAAAATAAACTTTGGACGATTGTTCTTCTCTTAAGCTTTAGCTGACTTATACTTTTAAAACTCTTTGGTGATTTGTAAAGAAAACACGGGGGGGGGGGGCAGCAAATAGTCCCCTCCTCCTCTGGTAAATAACGGACAGTCCCTCAGGCGTGTGTTTACATCTGACGCCTCACAGTGACGTCACTGCGCAGACATATTAGAAGGTGTGATTTTGAAAGTTCACAGATGCAGACCAATACTGATCGATACAGACCAATACTGGTCAGTAGAGTCAGTGTCACGTGATAAAATCACGCAGAAAGACGCCGCAGTGAAGGTGCGTACAGAGGCTTTTCTTTTGAAAGGTTTTCTAGCCACCTACCGGGTGTGACGTCATATTCTGGCGGCTTGTTTTCAGAGTGACACAAACATGAAGCCCGAGGACCGGATCACTCCGCGCCGCGAGGACTGCGTCTACACCAGCTGCTACTGGTGGGTTCTCCACTGTTCTCCTGTTTCCCTGTTCCGCTGTTCTACTGATCAACTTTCAGTTAAAGGAAATCTTTATACCTGGATCAGGAGAACCGCTGAGGCGTGTACCCATGTGTCTGTTTTAGTCTTGTTTGTGTGGTTCTGTGCGACTGCGGCGCCGGAACCCAGGGAACAATTTGTTCTCATTATTCCCCTCTGTGAAATCTGGTCACTGTTTGACACTTTATACACAAGCGGAAGGTTCTGATGGCTCAGGGTTCTGTTTCCAAACCATTCACGAATAAAGGTTAAAAAATAAAATAAAGTTCCCCCTGAGGAGCATCTGCTGGCTCAGCACTGAGTGGAACAGGAACAGGTTCTGTTAAGGAACCAGAGTACAGTTCTTCTTCCACTTCAGCTCAGTCTGTAGGGTTCCACTTGCTGGAACATTAGAAACACAACGACTCAGTGTGTTCTATGTGTTCCAACTGCTGACAGCTGGAACTGTTCTCAGGCCAGTTCTAATGTTCTAATGTTCTAACATCTGTCTTATCAACAGCACAGTTCCACTTGTTTACAGGTTCTACAAACTGGGCTTATTGGCCAGTTCAACACAAGTTCTCCTAACAGGTTCAACTGTGACTGTGGTTCTGTTGTCTGTTCTTGTTCCGCAGTGAAGAAAATGTTTGGAAACTCTGTGAGTTTGTCAGAACGGAGAGAACCGCACCTCTGGAGGACCTGTTTGTGGTTTTCATCTCAAATGAGAACAGGATGGTGAGAACACGCAGGAGAACACAAAGCTGCTAGAACATCTGTTTCAAATTCTACAGAATGTCTACAAACCCATTAAACGTGTGAGGTTCTTTAAAACAGAAACCAGGTACTATAAGATCTTGATCACTTGTCAAGTTCTCTAAGTCCTTAGTCAGGTTCTATAATGGTCCCTAAGGTGTTCTAAAACATTAATCAGGGTCCTGAAGGTTCTCTAAATCACCTGTCAAGTTCTCTCACTCATCTGCCAGTTCATGTAGAGTTCTCTTCAACACATATGAAGTTCTCTAAAACATTAATCAGGCTTTCTAAAACAGTCAGGTTCTCAAACTCATCTGCCAGGTTATCAAGGTTCTCTTTGACAGTAATAAGGTTCCATGAGGCTCTTTAACTCATCTGTAAGGTTTTATGAGGCTCTCTAGAACACCTGTTCAGTTCTGTATGTTCTCCACAATACCTACCAGGTTCCACAAGGTTCTCAAGATTGTCTCTCAACTTCTGTACATTTCCTAGAATATCCACCAGGTTTATGGGCTTCTCTAGAACATCCGTCATGTTCTCTAGGAGTCCTGTTATGTTCCTAAATAACATTTCATTTGCTGATGAGACGTTCTACGTTGGTTCTCGATCAGGTTCCTCTGTGGAGGCAGAAGTCTGGACGCGGGGACCAGCCGGTGATCTGGGTCTGTGATGTCACACAGCTTGTTAGCAGTAACGATGATGTCACTGATGATGTCACTGCATGTTGGATGACACATACAGCTTGTTAATAATGCTGCTGATGATGTCACTGATGATGTCGTGACGTGTTCCAGGATTACCACGTGGTTCTGCTGCACGTCGCTCCGCAGTCTTCTTCTTCTGTGGTTTATGATCTGGACTCCGAGCTGCCATTTCCCTGCAGCCTGAAGCTGTACACCGCCGCCGCCCTCCGCTCAGACCGCCACCTCGCACCACACTACCACAGGTAACACACACAC
>NW_024621537.1:0-1801 GCF_008729295.1 Plectropomus leopardus | reverse complement strand
TTGGTATCAGTTGAAAAAAATCCATATTGTGCATCCCTAGTAACCATTAACCTTTCATGAATGAGTGTAAATTGTGTTTACTGTAGAGCTTTTAAAAGTATTTCTATTTCATTGTAGGGACCTAAAGAAAAGGACAGGTGACTGGTTCTACGATCAAAGGATAAACCGTTTCTCCGCAATGCCTGGACACGACCTCGTGAGAGTCTCCCTGAAAAAGAGACCTCAGGGTGAGTGCAGGAAGAGGAAGTGGGTATCGACTGTTCAACCAGGAATGTAAACAGCTCTCAGCCAAATGCCCACAGACACTGGAATGTCGTCCCAGTGGGAGGAAAGAAATGTTTAAAAAAAACTGCAGTTACATGATCACATTTTGTGTCAGTGGTGTGGATTTAACTTTTGTTCTGTGTTATAGCAAAGAAGCGTGAGACGACAGGAGAAGTGCTGTTAAGAAGTACCGAAATAAATCCAGATCCTCCCACTCCTGTGCCGCGGGTCAGGCAGAAAGATGTGCTAAAAAATAACAACGGGTGCGTCACCTCTCATTACATCAGTTTTTTTTTTGTTTGTTTTTTTAAAGTCAGATTAAGAACACCTCAACCTTTTTGTCATATTTTCTTTTACAGTCATTCAACT
The DNA here is from genome assembly GCF_008729295.1 of Plectropomus leopardus. Lineage (NCBI taxonomy): Eukaryota > Metazoa > Chordata > Actinopteri > Perciformes > Serranidae > Plectropomus > Plectropomus leopardus. The sequence goes on along the minus strand of NW_024621537.1, from coordinate 1,168 downwards.
GAAAATTTAGGATCAATTGCTTCAAGGGAGTCACTTGAATCAAAGGAGGAAGTTAAGTTAGCGCGCAGTGACACCGAGTCTGCAGAAAACAACAGTATAAGCAGCAGTAAAAGAGGCACCGAGTCTGGCCACGTGACCCCTGAGCAACCAAGGTAAACTCACCTGTAGTTACTCTAACAGGTACAAACACTACACACTAACTTCAAACTTCCGTCCTCCCCCACAGCAGGTCAATGTAGTCGTCAGAGGCTGAGACAGCCAGGCCTGAGTCAGGTCATTTTTATATATAAATAGCATTAAAAGCTGTTATGAAATCCTTTCAATTAAATAATTTTTTTTTTTAATGTACATTTGGATTAGTTGACCTGAAAATCTAAACTTTATAGTTTCAAATAAATGAGAAAAAATGTAGTAGAGAAATTGAAAAATAATAGTTGTTGTAGTTTAAACTTAACCTGAAGAGGAAGATGCGTTTTCTCATTAAATTATTGGCTCATGTGTGGACGTTTTGGACATGGCCTTAACACTGCTATCTGCACGCTGAGGAATCATCTGCCTGAAACACTCGTGCATGAATAAATAATTTATCTAAAATGCTGTTTTGTTCATTATATTTGCATTTTTATTAAACTACATAAATCTTGCTGAGATGTCCCAATTGCCAAGTTCAGTTTAATGGAGATGAGGTTGTAGATATGTTGACACCAGGGTGCACACAAAATGTGAAAATATGTTGTTTTATATGTGTTTGAATGTAAAGAAATTACAGCTGTAATTGATTTGTTTCATCGCACAGGAGAGAGAGTCGGTCAGCTCAGTCCAGCCGAGCAGGGTCCACTGTTTCCAGTCCGACCACTCCAGTCAAAACAGATAGTGTTGACAGCGCCGAAGTTGAAGCTAACACTGTAAGATTCTTTCAAGTGACATGGCCATGTCTCTGTCTCAGGGTGAATTATTTTCTTTTCTGTAACTGTGACTCCCCGTTCCTGTCAATACAGGCCCCAGAAGTGAAACCGCCCCATCCGAGCCCGGAGCTGGATGTTGAGAGACTCTTCAAAAAGAGCGTCAGACGAGCCCCAAAACCTCCTGGTTAGCATCTGATGTTACCATGTGCAATTCTATTTCTTTTTTCAGGAATTAAATGAAATGTGTATCACAACTTAACTGC
>NW_024621536.1:0-3340 GCF_008729295.1 Plectropomus leopardus | reverse complement strand
TGTATGTATGTATTTATATGTGTGCCTGGGACCAGCTCAGAGGACCAAAAGTGAACAGGATGACGTCAGTCGTGAAGATTTAATGCTCCTCGTTTGTTTTTCAGAGAAAAAGGACGGATGGGATCTCGTTCTTCGCTGACGATGTTTTTTGGGCGGAGGACCGTGATGCTGCTCGACTTTTATCAAACATGAATGTAAACTGCTTTGTATCACGGCTGTAATGTTGTTTATCGTGTCTGTGTAAATATCGGCTGTGTGAACGACTGTAACCGAGCACAAAGTGTTGGCCTTTTACCTGCGTCCAACAACAGGTGTACTGTTCTCAAGCACACACTCGCCTCTGGGCTCTTTATTACTGTGTGTGTGTGTGTGTGTGTGTGCGCGCGCACCCTTATCTGCATATCACATACCATCAAAATAATACAAATATGACCAAAGATCCAACTTAAAAACTAACAACTCCAGCTCCAGGTGTGATCAGTTCAGCAGAAATATCACAATTCATATAAAAAAATTTAAAAAATTATAAAAATCCCAGAGTTTATAATTATAGGAGAAAAGAGTTCTAATATTGTTATTTACAGCCACATTTTTAACAAGAATATTACCTGAAAATAAGCAAAAATAAGATTTTTTCCCAGTAACATAATTTTAAATAGATAATCAAGAGCATTTTACATATGCATGTTATGTTTTATTTTATTTTATTTTATTTATTTATCTATCTATTGCAGTTTCATTTGTTGCCAAGTAGCTCATTCAGTTGTATAACAACATCTGGCAACTCAGTCGCCAAAAACAACCAAACAAAAATATGCATTGTACAGTTGTCGTGTTTCTCAGTCGTCACAGATACGCAGATACGTTCAACAGTTTAACAGGTTTAGGCACAAAAACCACTTGTTTATGGTTATGAAACAATCATCGTGCATAAGCTTAAAATATTCACGTTTTCAGGAACAAAAGCTGCCAGAAAATTGGCGACTGCCCCAAAAAAACAGAACGTTTGCAGTAAAACATCCAGCTGAAAAAGCAGCAACCAAAAAAATGCATAACGTGAGGACAGAGTGAATACGTTCAGAGTTCGTCCTCACAGACATCGAGATTCAGAGTGTGTGTGTGTGTGTGTGTGTGTGTTTTTCAGGGTGCATTTGCATAGTAGCTGTTACATTTCAGATCTAATTAGTTTATTCTCCACAGATGCTAATGAGCTGTAAGTGAGAGCGTGCAGGTCTGCTGGAGCTCAGAGATCTTTGTGCATTGATATTCTTCGTGCAAACACGAGAGCTCAGGTTCGGGGAAACAGATCTGCCTGTTCGGTTTGCATCTAAAAGACAAATAAACCAGATGTTACATACCGAACGCAGAGCTCATCAGAGTTCAACTCAAATACAGAAAAACAACCCTGAAAAAGTTTCTTTGGCTTTGAAATGTTTTCCAAAACAATTACTGTGGATTTGAGGTTTTTTTTTACTACACTTTACCATGTGCCTCTTTTGTCTATTAACTTAGACAAAAAGTTAATTTAAATAACGATATTTTGAAACTGCCAAGTTAAAGAGCTCATTTAACAGACTTTAAAAAACTGCTTTATATTGAAGCAGCTCTTCTTCCTCTTCCTCTGAACAGGATGCCTGAGAGACGTGATGGTCTGGAAAGCTTTGGAAAACTAAATTTATCCTGAAACGTTAGGAAAAGTCCTGGAAATCTGTTTCACAAACCTGGATAATGATGCATAATCTATTCAAGGACCATGGGAAATTTGAAAATCCAATGAGTAATTCTGTTTCTGCAGTTTCTAACTGCGATCAACGCTGTCAGTTTTGTGATTTTTTTTTAAAGAAAAAATGCACAAAATATTATCTTCAAAAATCACCCAAAAAATGAACAAAAACACCCAAATGTTTTATTTAAATATTGCCAAAAAATACATAAAACTACGAAAAACAAATAACCCAAACTTTGTTTTTAAAAATCATCCAAAAATGCTTAAATAATAAAAAACACCAAAATGTTTTTTTAATTGTCAAAAAAACATTCCCTGAATGCTGTCATTAAAAATTGTCCTTAATTTCCTTTTCTGTGTCGAGACAAAAACAAGGGCAAAATGTTTTCTTTAAAAATCATCAAAGCTATCATATTTTTTTCTTAAAAAATCATCAAAAAACAAAAAAATGCCAAAAATAAATAAAACATGAAAAAGCCCAAACCTTGTCTTTAAAAAAATGCCAAAAAGTTTTAGCGTAAAAAAATGCTTCCTTCAAAAAATGTCTTTTTTTCCTAATTTAAAAAAAAAAAAAAAACGCCTTAAAAATGGCCAAAGATTAAATAAAAAGAAAAGCCAACAATTTTTAAAGAAAACCCTCAGGTTTGGAAGGCATCCCTATTTGGAAAAAAGGCGGTAAAATACAAACAAATACAGCCATTTCATGTGTAAGCCCCTCCCCCTAAAGCCAGAATAAAACAGTCCCTCCCTCGTGCGTTCCCCGTTTTGCAGTTTAAATGACGACGCGTTATCGAGATCTGTAGAGGTCGTTATGAAACTGCCGAGCTTGAAGAGCTAATTCAACAGCTGAGATTCAGCCGTCACGCCCGCAGATTTCTGATGAAGCAGCTTCATTCGTCACATCAGGATCTGCAGAGCGACTTTGCCGCGTACAGATTCGCTCTTCGCTGTAATAAAGGCGGGATGACTCGGTGACTCATCCACACTCAGGGTGACTCATTCGCCAAAAAACCCTTTTCTTAACGCGCCGTCACCCACGAGACTCCCGTGTGAACAACAGTGAACCCGATGAAACCTAAAGGCCTCCTCGTCCCCGCAGAGGAGCTCCGGTCTCCACGCCACACGGGATCGAATTAAGCGAGACGGCGTTCAGGCACGACACAGGAAATGAGATTGGCCCAACAACTCTGTAGGTCTGAACCGCGTCTGAGCGCCGCGTTTGTTCGTCTGACGAGACGGACGGAGAACAGGATTACCGGCTCAGCGGCTGATGTGTTTGATTTAAGAGGAGAAGGTGGGCGAGAAACAAATACAGGAAGCACCGACTTTCCAACGTCTAGGATAAAGAATGAATCCACCCGAAATCTAGCTGCTGGAAGTTAACCCTTTGAAACCAGAGCAAAGTAGCTTTATTAAAAAAAAACCTACATTAACAAGAAATCACCCCAAAATTAGAAATAAATTACCTAAAAATCAGCAAAAAAAAGAAAAAAAAGTAAAACAAAAACAAACATTAAAATGACCTGAAAAGGTGCTTAAATTTAAAAAAAGAAGAAAAAGAAAAAAATAATGCCAAAATGTGTTTTCGCTCAAACATAAAATCTCATTTAAAAA
>NW_024621535.1:0-1584 GCF_008729295.1 Plectropomus leopardus | reverse complement strand
AGGAGTCGACTGATATCAGTTTTTCAGGGGCGATACTGATACTGATTATAAGAAGTTAATAAAAACGATAACATATATTTGGAATCAATAAATCAATAAAAATAAAATCTTTTTTATCAATATTTAGAGTTTGAAATATAACAAACTCTTGTTTATATGACTTTGGCCAATGTTTAATCAAAACTGAAACTTTCAGTATAATATATACATTAAGTTCCCAGCACTTTTTTTTTTTTATAAAGTCAAGTGAAAATTTAAATAAAAAATGATTAAATAAAAAAAGTTCCCAAAGTTTTATAATGTAAAAATTCCTCCAATGCTGACACTTTCTTTGCACTTTTTAATAATTTTATCGATAATCTGTCGTCCCCTGATAAAAACATAGAGAAAATTAAATGAACTGAGAGCCATACAGAATAAAACAAGGTAAGATGAATTTAAATGTCCTAAAACACAATTAAAATCACTGAAAAACTTTTGATATTTGACATCAGCTGAAATGCAAAAGAAAATCAAATATCTGCATTTTCTCCAGAGCACTTTTTATTGTCAGAGTAGAGAACAGCTTTTAAATTATCCGACAGTATCACGTCACCACTGAAATAAAATCAAAGACTTTTTCCACAGTTTTCTTGACCTTTTCCTTGATTATCTCAGTAAAACAGAATCAGTACTTACTGCTGTTTTCAGAGGCGAACTCCCGCAGGTCGAGATCCTTCATGGGGAAGTTCACAAAGGTGGACAGTTTGCTGGTTCTGCGAGCCTCGGAGAAGCGTTTCAGGTCTGAGCAGCAGGGGGAGTCAAGGAACGGCTGCTCTGTGTGCACCTTTCATTACAACACACCGAGTCTATATTTTCTTTCTCTCTATTGCCTGATTATTTCAGTCTATGTATATATATTTTTTCTGTTTTTCTCTTCTCTTGTTGTCCTTTTACTATTTGTGCCGTTTTAATTCCTGTATGTCTAACAAACGTCAGAATTTGCGTTTGTGTTGTTAAAGCAGCAGATCAAAGACGTCAACATGCGAGCGCTCACTCCTCTTTATTCTGCATGGCTGCATATGTGATGTGGAATTGCTACTAACTGTTTGCAAATCACGCAGAGTCATATTTTCTCTGATTATTCATAACTCTGACAGATCTAACGGCGATTACACATTTTTGTAATTAAATAGAGATGAATGCAAAACAGTGATGACTCACTTTTTTCATAGCTCTTTGAATAGTAATTAATTTCTGTGCAGTGCAGTGTGGCTCTGATCCACCAGTGTGAGACATTAACGTCCAGACGAAAGGATACGAAGCACTAAGATTTTGGGGAACTTCTGTATTGTGAACTTCTTAGTGCATCTCCTCCTGGCTTTACACCTGTAACAAGTCTGTGGAGAAGAAACGCAGTTTACAAACAGGATGATACGAAGCACACAGACCTACATCCACTGACATATAGACCAAACTGAACAGAGAACACCTGTTTATCTCTGTTTTATGGAAGTAAATCTGTCCCATCTGACACTGAAATTAAAAAGCCATTGAATTTATTGAAGTGAATATTCATGCATTGAGATTATTATTATTATTATT
>NW_024621534.1:0-2576 GCF_008729295.1 Plectropomus leopardus | reverse complement strand
TGGCAGATGTTTAAATCATGTAAAAAAAATTGGCTTAATGGCAAGAAGGCATGAGCAGCTTAAGAAGAAATGACCCAAAAATTGGCAAGAATTTACAAAAAAAAATAAAAGAAAATTACCTGAAATTAAGTAAAAAATTAGGGGAAAGTAAAAAAAAAAAGAAAGAAATTGCTTGGAAAAAAGCACTAAAAAATAAGAATAATTCTGTAACATAATTTTAAAAATGTAATTGTGATCATTATAAAAATAGTTTTCTGGAAATTATTCCCCTTTTTTTTAATAATTGAATTATTTGAAGAACATTTTGCATCGTGTTTTTGGAAAAAAATCAAACCAACTTGCTCAAAGCATTTTTCAGTCAACGGTTATTGTACGATTCGCCATTGACTTCAGCAGAGGTGGCACAAAAATCCAAAGCAAACTCGAACTCTATCACTGACTTCATGCGCTTTCTTTCTTTGATAGTTTCCTCGGTTTTAGTCGAGAAGGCCGTAAAAATGTTGGTGTGAAGCCGATCTTATAAACTGTAGGGACGTTGAGGTTTTTTTTTTAAGGAACACTTAAAAGGCACTTTTTACTTCTTGCTTAATGCAAGTGCAAACACTCATATCATTACATAGGATTAACAGTTCACCTCAACTTTTTAACTTTTGGCAATTAAACACAGTATTTAACACTAACGAGAATAAGAGTTAGGTTTTAAATATGTAATAGAGCAGTTGATATGCAGCCTGCATAGCTTCGTTCAAGTGCAGCTTTTTATTTTCTTCAGATTACAAGTGATAGGACACTACTCTTAGTTTCTTTTAAGACCGGTGGCATTACAGGGTATATTTCTATATGTGATGCTAAGTTTGTAAATGTACATATGCACTGTATATACAGTATACCAGTGTATGCAAACAACGTTTGTAAGTGTTGTAGTCGGATGCATTTGTAGATTGCTGACATGGCATGCATTGTCAACAGCTTACACATTTGATCGTGTATATTACACCGTAACAGTTGTTGATTTGGTTCTAATCTCTTGTACATGATAATGCTGTTGTAATCCAATGATGGTGCAATATTTTATCTCTTGTTTTGATACTGTCTCTGCAGCTTTTTCCGATATGATGTTTCTCAGTGGGGAAAAAAAAAAAAAAACCTTGAAAGAAGAGTTTTTTTGTACACGTACTTCCCCTCTTAAAGTTTGGGGATTAGATTTTAAAAGTTCGACCCGTAGACAGACTGCTTTTTCTTACCGACTCCAAATTTCTTCCAGCGGTTTCATTAGTTTGTAGTTTTGCTCCTCCGTGCTTCCAAAATGATAAAGTCGGACTGTGTCTGTGAATGAGTGGAGTGGGCAGACGTGACTGTTGTGTTAACGTGTCACAGTGTGTGTGTTTGGGGGTGTCTGCTACAACAGTGGCATATTGTACCTTATCAGCAATTGTATACACTTACATTGCCAACTAATTTTATTATTATTGACATTTCAACTCTGATAGTTTCCTGTTTTTGGAGAATAATTTGTTGCTTGTGTGTTAATTATCTCGGATTAATATGTCTTCTGTTAGGAATAAGTTAAAAACCTAATTTTTTACTGAATATTGAGTGCTAAAATTTAACGAGGTGCACACATGTTACCCTTCATCATTCGTCAGGGTGTCCGAAATATCAGCAGAGTGTGAGTGAATGAGGGCAGAAGCTGCAGAAGTCATGTGCTGAGTTAAATAACCCACCAGAGGGCGACGTGACGTCTCACCTCTTCACGATCACAGACTCACATCCTCACACAGCTCCAGTTCAGTTTGTTGTGCTGACAGTCGGCTGTCAGGCTGCAGCGTCGCTGGTGTGCAGAAATTAGCAAACCTATCAATCCAATTCCAATCCCAGATGATTTTTTTTTCTTTTCATGCAACTCATAGTCAAAGATATGTTATAAACCACAAATTTACAACGAGATCCAGGATTTCCACATTTAGGAAAGTAGAAAATCTGTTTTCCAGGCCTGAAAATGCTTTGCAATAACAACATTTTTTGAAAAATATTGGAATATACGTTGTTTTGGCTAGTGTTTAAAATCAGAAAAAAACATGAAATCTCCCCAAATTATGTCAAATACGTCGTATTACTAATTCAAAATCAGCTGTGCTGCATGACTGTTGATTTGAGCTTTGTGGGTTTTTTTATTTTACAAAAAGAGGCTCTACCTTAAACTTCTGCAGAATACCTGTGCCGGTTTGCTCTGCTGGCATATGCAGGTAGTTGGTGGCAAAAATGTTTAAGTTGCAAGTAAAGATAGTAAATATCAGCAGTTTGGCCCTCCCATTTTAACCCTACGAAACCTGGAATGACATCATATTTATCATATTGCCTTTAGACATCTCCAACTTGCATTTAACCCTTTGAAACTTGAGCAAATTATTTTGATTTCTTTAAAAAATATGACTAAAAGTAAAACTAAATTGCAAGAAAGTAGGAAAAGAAAAAGACACAAAAATTAGTTTTAAAAAAGAGAGATAGAGAGAAAGAAAATGATAAGAAGATAATAATTTAAAAAGGGGAAAATGTCCAGAAAATCTCCCCAAATT
>NW_024621533.1:0-1675 GCF_008729295.1 Plectropomus leopardus | reverse complement strand
ATATTTCATTAAAACATTGAAATATATATAAAATGTCCTCTGTGAAAAAGGTTTAGAATCACTCGTTGCAATCCTGTCTCCTAGACATTTTAACATTTAGATCATATTTACTCAATCATGTAATCAAAGAATAAATTGAGAAAACTACAACACATATATATATATATTTATTGGCATCTGATTCAAACAACAAATCACAGGCTGTCTAAGTGTCAACCACTTTTTTTTTACCTTCAACTTTAACTCAAAGTGTGGCTTGATGATGGCTGACCCTTTGCCTTTAAATGGAGTCAGTAAGTGTTACTAATCTACAGGATAACTGAAATGACATCCAGGTAAAACCGCTGAGCTAGAATAACTAAGTGACTTAATCCGAGGAGTTTATGGGCCCAACTGGCGGAGAAGAAAGGGCCATGCCCCTGACCGAGAGCAGGTTCATGCTGGTACAGCAGATGATCTCTGTACCTAGTATGGCTTTTAACCTCCAGAGACCTGGCAATTAGTATTTGTTCCCTGTGGAGAACATGACACTACGGTCTTCATATCAAGCACAATACACGCAGTCTATTTGAGTCTCAGTGTACTGTGAGAAGCACATCGTGGGCTTTCTAGTGATGTAATGTGCATTCTGGCCTTTTAAAACAGAACGAATCACATCAAACATGTTTTAGTAGTTAGATCTTTATTTGGAACATGCCAAATAAAAATAGGAGTTCGAAATAAGATATAAGCAAGGAAAACAACACCAGAATGCCCATATTCAAAACACAAACCTAAGTATTTCATGTCTGAAAAAAGGAATCCTACCCTCTTTTTCCAATTATAACTGTATGGCAGTAACAGGAGATAAATTATCAAATTTTTGTAGATATAATGTTTCTCAAGGTTACTATTTTTGTTTATGAGAGTCTTGACAATATTATATTAAGATTTTAGAAGAGTATGTTAATTTTATGCCTTTCAAAATGCACATTTTAAGCCCGTGTCCTTTTCTGGGGGACAGTGGGCCGTGATTCTTCTAATTTTCAATCATTTTCCATACTTCAGAAAACAAAAAGTCAGGCATTGATTATTTGTCTTGTTCAAACACATACAGAGAGATTTGTACATGCAAACACACCATATAAAAAAATACTATTTAACCAATACCTTAAATTTTACATTTGTCAAAAGTGGATTGCAATGTAAATGTACTGTATTGTACTGCACTTTTATGAAAAATATTGACCCAGGGTCCACTACAATGGATATGTTATATAATTATTTTTGAGAAAAACCTATTTGTAATATGTACATTCTGAAATGTAGAGAGAGAACAGAATTGCATACTAGTTGTTTATAAAGCAAACTATGTCAGTATCTTTCGTGTCTGTTAACCCACAGAACAAATTCACACTGTGCTAGATCTCAAGACTACTTGGTTGTAAAAAAAAATAATAATCTTGTTAATACAGATACTGGGAAACTGGCTTTACAAATGGGGTCCTCAGAATTTGAAGCTTGTAAAATTAGTCAAGCTAATCCCTTTTAATCAGTTTAAATCCCTTCTGACTGATGTGGAGCAGCAGGAATCCAGGGGTTTTCCATGAATTGGTGTTGTCCCCTGTGCTGGTATCTTTGTCCTTACAAGGTGTAACCATTGAGAACTTGACCTGAATGGCTTTTCCCTTTTATA
>NW_024621532.1:0-3805 GCF_008729295.1 Plectropomus leopardus | reverse complement strand
AATTGTTAATTTTTTGATATGAGTCTCTCTCTCTCTTCTTTTTCAGGTCATTTTCTTGCCACCTTTTACTCATTTCTTGCAAAGTTACTCATTGCCTTTTTTTCTATGTTTTTGAAATAAATCAAACAAATTTACTCAGGTTTCAAAGGCTTAAATACTTGTGAAAGGCATCTGAATGCAGCACAAGAAAAACTGATGTCAATCCAGGTTTCAAGGGTTAACTCTGGCTGCAGTTTAGTTTGATCGCTAATAGAAACCGGACTGATCAGCTTTGTATTCACTTGCTGGACTTTAGAGAGAATTTTCTGCTCACTGAAAAACTTCAGTAACTCACTCGTCTGCTGTCTAATGTTCGGGGAAGAATTGCTCGCAGTTGTGATGCAGGATAGTCTTCAAAACTCCCCGTATATGTATATTTCAATGATTTTTTGAGTTGAAATGCCCCAAAAAACTGTCAAGTATTCTCTGTATTCTTTATTGTGCCTGTGACTACAGAACACTGCGGATCTCACGTCATGCATACCAATGATTTCTGCCTCTGAATAATACCACGGAGGATGCTATTTTATGCTATTTTTAAGTAATGTGCAAAGCTCATCGTCTCAATTTTAATAACATCCCAAAGAGAGACGGAGACAGTGAGACACGTGACGTACCTGAGACAGGAACTCTGAAACCTGAGACGCTTGCTGGAACAAGATGTTCAAGTTTCTGTGGCGACATCCTTTGCCACACACTTTGTGTCTAGAGAGCATGACAGCATGAAAGAGTGGGTGCGTTTGTGTGTCTAATATGCCCCACTTCCACTAGAAGAGTTTCCAGATGCAATGTTCCCTGGTTTAATCCTGTGAAACCTGAGCAAACCGGCTGGATTTCTCTCAAAAATATGGGAAGAAGGCAACAAGCAATAAAAGTCAGTAAAATTTTCCCAAAATGAGCAAGAAATTAGAAAAAGTACAAGTTACTTGAAAAATTGTAAAAACAAACCAAAACAAAACAAACAAATACGTTAATAAGAACAGAAAGAACTAAAAAATGATAATAGTTTTGTAACATAATTTTAAATGTGTAATTCTGATAAATATAAATCTAATTTTCCCTAGCTTTTCCCTTATTTCCTTACCTTTTTAATAATATTTTTTCCAAATTAATCTCTCCCTAAAAGAACACAAAGACAAAATTACAAAGAATGCACATTTCCATATGAGTGATATGATGCAGCAAAAAGAAATGTAGTTCCTCATATTTAACTCTTTGAACTTTTCAAAAACATGGGAAGATGGCAATGTGCAACAGAAGGAGAAATGACCCCAAAATTAGGAAGTGCAAGAAAAATACCTACAAATTAGTCAAATAAATCAAAGATGTATTTAAAAAATAAATAAATAGAAAGGAAGAAAATGACCTGGGGAAAGTGCATAATAATTTTTAATAATTCTGTTACATTTTTTAAATTTAATTGTTATAATTAGCAATAAATATAGTTTTTACTTAACTTCTTCCCCAAGACTTAGCCCCTAGCTATTTAAAAATAATTTTGTAAATCCACTAAATTCTTCCAATTTGTGGAACATTTCTTACCAAACTGCTCATTGCCTTTTTTGCCTATATTTTCCCTATTTTTCTCTAGCTTTTTAAAGGTAATTTTCCAAATCTACTAAGTTCTTGCAGATTGTGAAACAGTTATTACCACGCTGCTCATTACCTTTTTCCCATGTTTTTGAAAGAAATCACTTCAATTTGCTCACAGTTCATAGGGTTAAATTCTTGTGACAGACATCTGAAAGCAGCACAAGAAAAAATGTCTCTCCAGATTTCAAAAGGTTAAAAAGAAATGCCGCGAACGTCACCTTCTCATCAAATGGACAGAGGACGTTTTGAATATCCCTTTCGGTGATTTAACTTTTTATCCAGGGATGTTTGACTGACTCACAAAGCAGGAAAAAGACAAAGCAAGCTGTTATTTTCTGGTATTTCTGTCTTCATTGTTCCGTCAGCGCCGCGTTCAAAGAGAATCCAAATCCAAAGTGCGCATAATGCACCTCTCAGATTCTGCTGTTCATTAGCTAAACCCTGCCATCCCTCTGCGAGCCCCCGAGGCTGCGCGCTGAGCTGCTGAATGTAGAGACGCCATTAGACTCAGTCTCTCACTTGAGCAAACTGTACAAGTGAGGTCCCGACGCACCGCCACCGCCTGCTCCCCCAGGAACACATGAACAAGTAGGTTAAATGAGGGGAGAGCGAACATGACGCCGCCTGTGATGCAGTGGAAATACACAATGTGGTGATAATTTGCCTGAGGGCGCTCGAACTCGCTCCCTGTCTGCAACCTTTCCCTCTCAGCTAATTAAATATGTGTAATTCCACAGAGGTGTGTGTGAAAAGCTCTACTGCCATGTTTTTTTTTTTTTCAAATCAGATTCACACTTCCTGTTGTCACCTGCAGGGAAAATCACTTGTGTGACGACCTCCCTGAATCTTTAATGAGTCGCTGGATCTTTAAAGCTTCGGGCCTCGAGGGTGCAGAATACTTTTTCCCCTCCTTCAGTTCGTCAATGTCGTTGTCACTCAGCTTAATGAACTGTCACCCAACTTCAGGTTCAGGTGATCAGTAGCTGCTGAAAAAGCAGAAGCCAAAGCTATAATTCAACAATGGAGATCTGTTTTTTAAACATTTGTCTTCGCTTTTCCTTTTCCATCACTGTTGCCCGTCTTTTTAGTCCCCAGACTCACACTGATGTCCCCCACCTCACACAAATGTCCCCAGCCTCACACTGATGTCCCCAGCCTCTCACATATGTCCCCGGCCTCACACTGATGTTCCCAGCCTCACACAAATGTCCCCTGCCTCACACTGATGTCCCCAGCCTCACACAAATGTCCCCAGCCTCTCACATATGTCCCCAGCCTCACACAAATGTCCCCCGCCTCACACTGATGTCCCCCGCCTCACACTGATGTCCCCAGCCTCACACTGATGTCCCCTGCCTCACACTGGCTACACCCCAAACATCACGTCACATATGAACTAGTTTTCAGAGGAAACGTCTGGGGAAAAAAAGCTGGGTAAAAGCTATATTTATTATAACAACAAACCCGACTGGCCCTGACGAGGGCCAACAGTGCGGGACACACAGCAAAGACTCGGGCGGCGGTTGTTCACTAACGGCCCAAAATTGACTGACAGCTGACTGTCAGCTTCAGGTGTCAGGGCCTTTAAACTGATAACTATAAAAGGAGGAAACAGGAACATACTTAAAGGGATAGAAGACACAAGTTGCAGCTTAGGGGAGTAAAGAACAAGAGTAGTGAAAGAAATGTGGTCCTAACTGAACTCACGTTGAGCTCCTTTTCCAGAAAATGTGGGGTTTATCGTGTGAGACAGACACAGCTTGTGACCGATGAAGACATCCTGTTGATTGATGTAAAAAAACCTGGTTGTCTCTGTCATTCCTGCTTTTGCCCCGAGCACCGTGCATGTGTTTACCTTGTCTGCCTCTAATGGGAGTTGAACCCCGAACCCTGACAGCGCTTTGTTCTGCCCGTTGAGCTGCGCAGGAATAACAGAATCATTGTGTATGAAGCGGAGCCCAGAGGGTATCTGCTGCAGTCGCTCAGTTGGATTAGAGTTATGACTCTAATAAAGCAGCTCCAGCATTACATTTTCTGTCTGCTTGCTCTCGGATTCAACAGGATTTCATCTGTAAGCTGCAACTCATCTCTGCATCTTTGCAATGTCTCTGCAGGACTCTAACATTCATTTCTTCTGAAGGAGCCACAAAGACATTCAGAGCAAATCAGAGAC
>NW_024621531.1:0-1843 GCF_008729295.1 Plectropomus leopardus | reverse complement strand
TTACTTGAGTAAATGTACTTACTCTCCACTACTGTGTGTGTGTGAGAGAAGAGAGGAAGTGTAAGAGAGTTGATAGGAGTTGCAGCAATTAGATGACAACCTTAAAAGCACAAGAGACGCCTAAAAAAACAGGAGAGGAAGCAAAGTTGCAAAAGTAACAGTCAAAATATGTGAAAAGCATTCCTTCCCTTCCCCGCCCCGCCCCCTCTTTCTTTCCTCTCGCGCTCACTCTGTCTCCCTCTATTTCCCTTGCGCCTGACTGGCTCCCACTTTTCTAGCTGGGAGTAGCTGGGAGCCAGATTTCTGTGGAATAGAGATATGAAGGGGGAGAGGGACGGCGCAGGAGGCACACTAAAGGGAGACGGGAGAGGGAGGCGGGGGGCGGGGGGGTTGGAAACTGGAGCACGGCCAATGCTACACTTCTTTTACGCTCAGGGGAAACTTTAGACTGGAGAGGCCTAGGTTGTCAACGATTCAGACACCGGGGTTGGAGAGTTAACGGCCCGCCTTGCGTGTCAGCTGAAGACCACGTGCTTCACCGTGGACAGCGAATGGTTTATGTGTTTGTGCGAAAGTGTCTTGTTGCTCATTTGCTGTAGCCTCGTATTTTTCAGCATGAATTGAAAGACTTAGTTTATAATTTCCTCCGGCATGCTGCTGCAGAGAGATGATCAGGGCAGTTGGCTGACGTCACTACATTGTTGGCCACGCCACTACAAAAATACAGCGAGCCAGACAGAAGATAAGCATTTAATGCTTGGACAAATATTGTACTGCGTGTGGATACTTGCCTGCCAGCGTCTCTGAGTTGCTTCTCTTGTCTGAAGTCCAGGAATTCCAACATGGTTTTCCTGTGTGGCAGAAATTGAGGATGACAGTTTAGTTTTGGCTCTTGACTAAAGTAAATTCTCTGATTCCCAAAAGGGGGATATGGAAGAGGTTGTGAAGAAGGAGTAGAGTTTTAGACATTTGAAGATGCCTAGGCCTCATCATCTTGTGCCTAGGCCTCATCACCTCTCATTTTCTTCTTGATCTTTGTATTTTGCCACTTTTATGTTGCACCTTCCTACAGGTCTAACCATCTCCTTTTGTATCTGTTTCTTTCAGATTCCTTGGCGTTGCAGGAGTCTGGCGACCGGGCCCATTGGTGCGTGGTGGCATACTGGGAGGAGAAGACACGTGTTGGGCGCCTCTACTCAGTCCAGGAGCCCTCCCTGGACATCTTCTATGATCTACCTCAGGGGAACGGCTTCTGCCTGGGCCAGCTCTGCTCCGACAACAAGTCCCAGCTGGTGCAAATGGTGCGGGCCAAGATCGGCTATGGCATCCAGCTGACGCGTGAACCGGACGGGGTGTGGGTCTACAACCGCAGCTGCTACCCCATCTTCATTAAGTCGGCCACACTGGACAACCCGGACTCGCGCACGCTGCTGGTGCACAAGGTGTTCCCCGGTTTCTCCATCAAAGCTTTCGACCACGACAAAGCCGGCAGCCTACAGAGGCCCAACGACCACGAGTTCACGCAGCAGCCTCGCACGGGCTTCACGGTGCAGATAAGCTTTGTGAAAGGCTGGGGACAGTGCTACACCAGACAGTTCATCAGTAGCTGCCCGTGTTGGTTGGAAGTCATCTTCAACACCCGATAGCAGCAGCTTTCCTCTTCTTCACCCTCCTTGCCCCCTTACAAACAGACTACGCCCATGTTTTCCTTTTTTTGTTCCAGAGGTTCAAATAGAGAGAAAAAAAAGTTTTAAAAGAAGAAGAAAGTATACAACTCTGACGGACTTTGTTTAATAAATGACTAAGATTTAATTAAAATAAGAAGCGAAAAATGTATTTTATG
>NW_024621530.1:0-1746 GCF_008729295.1 Plectropomus leopardus | reverse complement strand
TCTGTTAATCCCTTGAGTTGATCAACATTACTCTTTATATTTACGTTAAATAGTCTTTACATATGCCTACTATCAAAATAAATGTTGTCAAGAGAAGTAAGGAATGTGTTTTTAAAACTAAATAACCAATTCCAATGAATAAAACATTCCAAAGCCAGCAAATTTACCAGTAAATTTAGCATGTGTATGACGAGCCATGTGTATGACGAGCCATGTGCCAACGCCGCGTCTCAGATCTCACTCCAGAAGCTCTGATCCTCTGGTGAGATTATTGCTCAGTTATTCCTATCTATGATAATAAAACATGAATCTTTTTCTTCAGCTTCCTCCTGCCTAAAGCCCAGGGAGGCTCTCTGTTTAACTGCTTAGACACAGTGACAGAGGAGCAGCTGCTTTATTATTCTTGAACATAATTTACTGTATATTGTACCTTACTGTATACATGAGATGCTGAGTCTGAAATCTGCAGCTTTCTGTCTCATCATATGTTAAAAATGCTTTTCTATAGAGTGATCAACTTGACCCATTAAAATGTTTGTTTTTCTTCCCCGCAGAGGCTCCTCTCCAGTCTGGTGTTGGTTCATTCTGACCCAGTGCTTACCTACAGTAGGTGTAAGGCCAGTTATATTAATATTCATCACATGCCCCCTAACGAGGTCAGTGGGGCCTGATTTAGCCAGCAAGTCGTCTGGCTTCCTGGTCCACCACACAATCGTCTGCCACATGCCGTCTGGAAAATTCCCCATTTTCTGGTGAAATTTATGAAGGCGGCAGTGTGCCTCTCTCCTCCCAGCAACCTCTATGATCCCATTCTCCTCTGGTGGATTGCTTGCCTAATGGGCACTGACAGATGGGGCTGAAAATAGCAAGCTTGGCTCCACTGCCCCACAAACCCACAGTAGTTGGCCAGCATGCTGCTGCTTTCCCCATCTCTCAACTTCTCACTGCTCATCTTCTCTTTCTTCATTCTCTCTGTGCGTTGATGGTGCTTCAAATTACATTTTCATATTTCCTCTGGCCTCTCTTGTCTTCCACTTGTTTCTTTTATTCACTTCGCCTTTTGTCTGAATGGAAGTTGATCAAGTATGCTCACACGTGCATCTCATAATAAGAAGCTGGCACTGCAGCAGACACTGCGTTAAACCTTTGTAGGCAACCACTGATTTCCTTTCATGTGGCTTAATGTATGATTTATGACTTGAGGCATAGACTACCTTTCATTTCAGAGAGAACGATGATGCCTATTCAAGTTCATAAATACCATCTCCAGCCCCAGTCTCCATTTGCCTCCACATTTAATTCTGTGCGGTGCAATTAGCAGCGCTCATGAATAAATCATAGGTGAAGCAGCAGAGTGCAGGCAGGGTATCCCTGCTATTTTACTGAATGAGCTTTCAACTCAAGCTGGCAGCAGAGCATCAGAAAGAACCAAGGGCACTTAACATTCATATATATCAGACGCAGTTAGCACACGCTAAGATTAGTGAGCAGGAAGAATGGTTGGAAGGAAGGTAGCACACAGCTGTCAACACCTGTGCTGGTTGGTGAGTTGATCTCCTGACGCATGCTACGTCCTGAGTGGCTTATCCTGGCAGTCTCACGTTGGGGCTCCAGGATGTCGCGGTACTTGGAGACCATGAGGACAGAGATGAAGTACACCACAGCTAAAGCCAGGAACTGGGCTTGCTTACTGTCATCCTGTGAAGAGGAATCACAATATGCTCTGTTCAGAAGATCTCATTTCAC
>NW_024621529.1:0-3718 GCF_008729295.1 Plectropomus leopardus | reverse complement strand
TGTGTGCTGTCCCCAGACCGCCGGTTGGTGTGCGTGGGTGCGCTGGCACAGGCCGAGCTGGTGCTGTAGAGAGCAGCGGGGCAGAAGTAACGGCGAGACTTGGCAGATGCCGGCCTCCTTGTTTTTGTGTTCCTGCAGGATGGACGTGGCAGCTTCCTCTCCTGCGTGGATTTTACTTCCGAGTGAGGAAGCAGCCAGACGCTTTCTGATGTTCACCCCCCCGAAAAACCACCACCACCACCCAACGACATCACCACCCAGACCTCCAGGATCCCGCCGGAAAAAGCTGCTCTCACACAAACTTTCCCTCCATCGCATCAAAGTGTCTCTTTCACTTTGAAACCTTATTTTTCGACTTGTGTCCATCATTACATGTCCAGTTTTAGGTCTTTTTTTTGTCAAATGCACAACAATTACAGGTTTTTAGATTATTACCCAAAAACTTACAGAGGTTGTTCATATTAATATCCAGCGACGAGATCACAGAAGAAGTAACATCAGAAGTCATCACGCTCACGTTAGAGCAGATGTGTGTCTCAGTTTATGGAGTCAAACTGTATACGTTCTCTGGACAATGACTTCTGATGCAGCTCAAATATTATTCAATTTAAAAGGAGGAATAAAGAAAAATAATGGGACCCGATGAACTTCCTGAGTAACATAATGTTAAGATTAAGCATCATGCACTTTATGCAGCTCAGATTACGTTTCGTCCTCGGTATGAATTATCGTATTGTTTTCTTCTTTCTTTTTCATTTTGTTCTTTATTTCTATTGTCTGGGGCGCTGGAGCCCCTCAGACACCGGGTCTCGAACCCAGGACCTTCATGCTGGGGGGGCAACAGCGCTGATCACTGAGCCATTGTGCCGCCAGGTGAAGGCAAGGTCACGGTGAGATATCGTATTCACAAGAACAGCCGTACGTCTGATTAGACAGACAACCCGGAATCGTGATGCCTCCGTCCCCGTCCCCGTCCCCGTCCCCTTTCTCGCCCTCGTCCTCGGCTATTGGCGGCGCCGAGGCTTAAAAATCAACGTCACACGTTTATGTAGGAAGAAAAAACTTGTGCATGTTTGTTGGAAACATTTCGACCTGAAACCTCACACACTTCCTGTAATGTCATATTAAATCCTCATACTCGACCACAGCTGTGTGTGTGTGTGTGTGTGTGTGTGTGTGTGTGTGTGTGTGTGTGTGTGTGTGTGTGTGTACTTGAGCAGTCGTGGCGCCTCGTCGTTGACCGGCAGCACGGTGACCTGAGCTGTCCCCTGGACTGTGTGGACGCCATCTGTCAGCCGCAGAGACACGGCGTCCTTCAGGGTTTCTGTGTCATCATGCATGTACACGATCTTCATGCCTGCAGAGGAGGAGGAGGATGAAAAGGAGGAGGAGGAGGAGGAAGAGGTGGAGGAGGAGGAAGAGGGGAAGAGGTGGAGGAGGAGAAGGAGGAGGAAGAGGTGGAGGAGGAGGAAGAGGGGAAGAGGTGGAGGAGGAGAAGGAGGAGGAAGAAGAGGTGGAGGAGGAGGAGGAGGAAGAGGATGAAGAGGTGGAAGAGGAGGAGATATCAGAATTCAGACTTTAAAATTAAAAAAAAAGACCCAAAACTTAGCTGGAAAAACAGAAAATTATAATTAAGGACAAGAAGGGAAAAATATCAAGAAAAGTATATTTATGATAATTAAATTCTATATTTAAAAGAGAGAAAATTACATATTATTGATGGTTATTATGTTTTGTTTTATTTGAGTATTTTTTATTTAAAGGTCATTTTCTGTTTTTGTTACTTTTCTTTTTTTGGATAATTTCAGGTCATTTTCTTGCAAATTTTGGGCTCGTTTCTCGTAGAGTTTCTCATTTCCTTCTTTCACGTCTTTCAAGAAATCATGACCAGGTTTTAAAGGGTTAATGACTTCTTTGCAGAGTACAGTGGATTGCGTGATTTTTTCGGGACGTGGCGGCCCGCCGGCGTCTCTCACCCTGTCGGAGCTCCTGCAGGGTGAAGGAGGTGATGGGGAGGCTCCTCTGCAGGAGCTCGGCTCCCATCTCTTTGTAGCGGCTCGTCTCGGCGCCGTAGATGCCGTTGATCAGGCTGCCGTGAGCCGGCGGCTGCACCACCGTGAAGGTCAGGACGTCCGGCGGAGCGTCCAGGTCGAAAGCGTTCAGCACGGACGGCGTCAGCTCCCTCATCCCGCCCTCCTTCACCTGCAGGAGGCGAGAACACGAGTTACTCCTCAGCAGTGACAGGAGGCCAGGGGCCACGCGCAGCGGCCCCAAACACGCTTCAGGATTTATGGACGTTTCTGGGAGTTCAGGTTGTTTTTCGGATATGAGGACGTTTTTGACAGTTAAGAATGTTTCTGCAGTTTTAGGACATTTTTAGGATTTTAGGATATCTTTGACATTTAAGGATGTTTCTAGGATTTAAGGATATATTTAGGATTTCGGGATATTTCTAGTATTTTTGGAGATTTCTAGAATTTCAGGACATTTTCAGAATTTACTACATTTCTAGGATTTTAGGAAATTCTTCTGATTTTAGGACATTTTGACATTTAAAGATGTTTCTAGAATTTTAGTACATTTCTGGGACTTAAGGATATTTTTAAGACCTGGGATGTTTGTAGGACTTTAGGATGTTTCTAGAATTTCAGGACATTTTTCATATTTTGAGACATTTTTTTTCGAATTTAAGGATGTTTCTAGGATTTTAAGAAGATCCTAGAATATCCGGACATTTTTAGGATTTTAGGACATTTCTAGTATTTTAGGACATCAGTGTCTCAGCTGTGTCCTCTGTCGGGGGTGTGGGGGATCCTCCTCTGGCTCTTTTTTGATGCTGTTTTATGTCTCTGACACCTTATGGAGACTAAAAGGACAAATTTAGTGTCAACCACTTTTTTTAAAGCTCAATTAGAACATTGTTGGGGGGCCACCAGGGGCCCTATCAGGGGCCCTATCAGGGGCCAGATGTGACCTGTTGGCCGTTAGCCGAGTATCGCTGCTCTTAAGCTTCATATTTTTCCCGCTCGTCGGGTAAAAGCTGGACTTACGGTGAAGTTGGCGAGCAGCAGTGAGGGCGCCTCGTCATTGGTCGGATTGATGATGATGTAGAAGGGGACGGGGGCGGAGCGGTGCAGCCCGTCACTCACGCTGACAGACAGCTGGTCCACCGTCGGCTCCACCCCTCTGCTCTCTGATTGGACGTAGTTGATGAAACCGGCGGTCAGGTGGATGAGACTGAAGGATTCTGAGACAACGAGATTCAGCAGGGTCAGGTCGACTGTTCGCCACACACACGCACACGCACACACATGCATGCACACACACACACACACGCACACGCACACGCACGCGCACGCACACACACCTGCACGCACACACACACACACACACACACTGACCCACTCGGACCCCGGCGTTGCTCTTCTCGGAGCCCGGCGTCGGCAGCGTGTTCTCCAGGAAGCCGTGCAGAGGAGGAGTCTCCAGGTGGAAGGTCAGCTGGTCGGGGGGGCTGTCAGGGTCCGAGGCCCCCAGGACCCCCCCCCAGAGGCAGGGAGGGGGGGCCTCGTCCCCCACCAGCATGGGCCCACCTGCCCGAAGACAACAAGACAACAGCAGTCACATGACACACTTTTAAATGACGTTTGTCCCACACGTGACCTGACAGCAGAGCGGAGGGACAGAGGTCGTCTCTCAGCGCTCGTTATGGCGCCGCCGT
>NW_024621528.1:0-1685 GCF_008729295.1 Plectropomus leopardus | reverse complement strand
CAGGAGGTAATTCCCTTATTTGTTTGTTTAACCTTTTTCCTCATTGTTTTTATTCTATTTGATTTATTTTTGCTAATTTTTGTGTATACTTTTAGGTATACATTTTTCCCCTTATTTTATTAATGTATGTATTTATTTTATTTTTTGTCCTTTTTTGCAAGAAATTAGCTGGGAAAAAATGCTTAAAACTATATCTATAATTATTAAATTATTATATTAAGACGTATTTTACAGAGTGGTTATTTTTAAGCAAATTGTTTTCTTAGTCATTCATGTATTTGTTTTTATTTTATCTTACCTTATTTATTTTTGCTCATTTTCAGGTATACATTTTTCTTCATTGTTTTTATTTTATTTTGCCATATCTTATTTATTTTTGCTCATTTTTAGGTGTACATTTTTCCTCTTTACTTTTATTTTATTAATTGTTTCATGTGCTAATTTTTAAATATATTGCATGTACTTTTTTTTCTAATTTTGGGGTCATTTCTTCCTACATTGCTCACTGCCTCCTTCCCACGATTTTCTTCTTTTTTTTAAAAGAAGAAATCAAGACCATTTGCTCAGATTTCAGACGGTTAACATGGCTTTACAGTTACAGTTAAACATCATGGAAACTCTGGCACTGGCTCATTGTCTCGTGATCACAGACATTTAAACAATCTGACACGTGATATAGCCTCGCTTCCCAAATCTGTCAAAAGATCCCTATCAGTAGCTTTTTTTTGTGGGGGGGTGCAGAAGTGAAATTGCCAATGTAATGTCTACTGGGATTCAACTACAGCTGACTGAGCAATACTGAGCAATGCAGAGGCTCCTGGCACAGACCTGCTGATCTGAGAGGAAACATCTACATGTATATTTCTTTGTTAAGAAATCGACACATTCAGTTGCTTTAAGTTGTATTTCCAAAACACGACCGGGTCTATTTTTAGAGATCTTGTCGAGAAACAAACAACGGTCATGTGTCCCATCTCTGCTTCCGGGAAGCAAACGCCAGACCAGAGGGAGCTAAAAAAAATAAATAAATAAAATAAAAAATAAAAAAAGGAATGTACAGCTTACCTTGTCAGACTTTGGTTTGTTTAGGAGGAGCTGCTCCAGGTAGAGGTCGGAGAGGGCTGTCCGCACGCTGCTCACCGACTCCAGTTTGACTGCAGGTTCGTTTTTATTGGATTTTAACGTCATCTTTCCGTTAGCTAGCAAAAAAAACGCTGGTGAACCCGACGTGCCCCCGCTCAAGGTCCGCAAGAGGCCGGCCACTAAATGTTGCGAGAGAGAAAACTGCTGATAAGGTTTGATAAGTGACTGGGAGAGATAAAAGTCCAAGGATTTGATCAGCAGCAGGTGAGGGGCAGAGATGTGTGCCGCGCGGAGAGCTGACAAAGCAAGTAAACATGCAGCTGAGAGCTGCTGCTCACAGGGGCAGGCTCACGGGGCGTTCACGGACAGCCCGTCAGCTCCGAAATCACAGCACTCTGGTTGCTTATGCGGAAATTAAAGCACATAAACCATGAAAGTTATTGTTTTGTTTTGTTTTCTTTTATTTTATTTTCTGTTTTGTTTTTCTTTTCATGTTTTGTGGGGTTTTTTTCTGGTGTCTGTTTCTTTTAGTAATCCACAAAATTTATGCTGCATTTATATTAGCCTATAGCTTAGCATACGTTCTCAGTGGTGTGGCACTT
>NW_024621527.1:0-1879 GCF_008729295.1 Plectropomus leopardus | reverse complement strand
ATTCTGTAACATAATTTGTGATATTTAATTATTTGTGGATCATTCCTAACCAAGTCTCTCATTGGCTTTTTCCAATGTGTTTGAAAAAAAAACCCTACTAATTTGCTCGAGGTTCAAAGGGTTAAATACTTGTGAAGGGTGTCTGAAATCAGCACAAGGAAAGTGACGTTTTTTTAAAGAGTTACAGCGGGGAGCTGTTTACTTTCTGTTGAAATAAATGTAGCAAAAGCGCAGTAAAGTTATTACATTCATCAATATTCAGAGTAATCCTGGTGAAGCCTCACCCAACCATCACTGCGTAAACATCGCCTCGCGCTGCGAACGTATGGAACGTTCCATCGTTACATACGTAGTTACGCAGCGGTGCTACGCGCTGGAGCTGGGTGTGAAGATGGCGGACGAGGAGGCCGAGCAGGACCGTAGTCCTGAGAACGGTATCAGTGAAACGATAGGAGAACTCAGACAGCGGTTACTAGATCTGCAAACAGTCGTGGTTAACGAAAGCGGCGAGTCTTCGGTGGAGTCCTCCTCTGAGTATTGCCAGGAGTTTTGCAGGGTAAGTTATTCCCCCCTCGCATATTTAACGTTAGCCAACAGGATAGCCTGCTAGCATTGACAGTAAAGGTAACGTTACATCCTGGCTCCTGGAGAGTCCATAAAGAGCGGCTTCGAGCTGTGCAATGTTAACAATTCCACAATAAAACCGCATGCAGTGGTTAAAGTTTACTAACCGGCTAACCGGCAAAGCAGAAGATGTAGAACTCAATGTATGCTACCTCAGCTACGTTAGCTCCTAGCACACGCTAGCTCCCGTGTCTGCAGGAGGGAAGGCGAGTAAACCGTCATGTAATTTGCGTTGAAATTCATGTAGATATATAAATATATATGTATGTATCTGTCGCAGAGTTGTAAAAGATTAACACTGACCTGATTCCATGTTTGTCATATTGTAGCAAAGTTAACTATTTCCTGTTACCAGCCACTACCTGCAGTTAGCCAGTGTTAGCTTTTAGCCTGGTATGTTTGGCTACATGCGCGTGCACGTGAGCATAATTTTGCAGATTGACTATAGTGGTAATGTAGCTCTCGCGCTCGCTAATTGCATTGGTCCCGCTTTGTAACGGTTTTGTTGAAGTCATTGCCCCACATTTTCGATGTCAACAATAACAACAGCGTGACCTTTACTACTACCTTACGTGAAATGGAGCGAATTTGACGAGCCCTCACAAGAGAACCGCAGGGATTTGTGGGTTTTTCCCGCGATGGTTTTCGCGTGTGTACGTGCCAAACGGAACGCACGCGTTTGCACAGGAGGCACGCCGTTTTTTCACCAAAGTTGCACATTTAAACAATAGAACATCCAATACAGCCAGGTTCCCCTGAGTCCTGCACGCTCCCCATCAGCAGGCCAGCTGCACTACACTATTGCTACAGAGAGATGTGAGTAACACAGCGAGCTGTGCGACTATATCGGAGAGTGTAGAGGGAGGGCGGATCTGCACCATGCAGCTCGACTCCCATTTTTTGGGTGAGGGGATCTGGTGAAAGGAAACATGCCCAGTGTCTCGAGAAACGGAGCTCAAAGCGAGACCTAGAGTTTTGACGGAAAAAATTAAATGTAGGTACAAAGGTATAATCTGATCTTGAAAGGAAATGAGTTACAAGGTCACATGGAGGAACAGTATTGATAAAAAGAGATAAATGCATTCACAAATAATCTTATTGGCTAGAGTTGATCATTGCTGCAGACACCTTTCACAAGTATGTAACCTTTGAACTCAGAACAACTTGGTTTGATTTCTTTCAAAAACATTGGAGAAAAAGCACTGAGCGACTTGGCAAGAAATACACAGGAAAAAGAAATTTAGATTTAGAAAAT
>NW_024621526.1:0-1010 GCF_008729295.1 Plectropomus leopardus | reverse complement strand
CCGAAAACATGATGTCTCCCGCCACAGCTATCACCAACACAGAGGCATAATAAAACACCAAAAAGTGAGTGGTCGTTAGTTTATAGCTGTATGTTTTTTCTTTTTCTTTTTCAGTTTTCACTGAGTCAGCAGCAGCTAAGAAAACGACATCGGCTTAGATATCAGCCACAACATTCAATGACAGTAATACATTAATTTACCATAACTTCTGAAAGTCTTGTTGTGCCCCCTACTCCGACCCCAGTGGGTTATATCAAGGAATCAGGTGATGGCTGATAAATTTAATGCTTTTGAGACATCATTGAGTGACATCATTTTTTATTTAAAACTCTGAACCCTGAGCAAATTTGTGCGATTTTTTTCAAAAACATGGAAGGACAGGCAATTAGCAACTTCATGAGAAATGTTCCACAAATTGCAAGAAATTAGTGTATTTAGAAAGATAGAAACCAAATTACATCCAATATGGCCAACAGTAAGAAAGCTGTTGTCAGAAAATTTCAGCTCCAGTCTGTGAATTTGTAGTTCGATTTCAGGTCACTGATTAGCCTAATGCATACTTTTACAGGTGGGGTGGAGTGGATTGACTCTCTTCGCAGGGTGGGTTGGTTCGGGTCTTCAAAAAACCTTGCCCTGCACATCCAATATGGAGCCCCTAAAGTCCCAAAAGGCTATATATTTTTCCCCTTTTGTGCACATGTTAATAACTGTGTGCACAAGTTATTAACAGGATAATACAGTAACCCAGGGATGACGTTTTTCTGTAGGCCAACGTGGAAGTAGCTTCACCCTGGTTCCCTTGGATTTTTTCATTGTATTTCGAAAAAAAAATGCAGAAAAAGAGAGATATTTTTTCAGTTTTGTTTAGTAAGATTAGCAAGATAATCTTAACAAAATGCAAAAAAACAGTGCAATTGCCACAAGTATAAAGCTAATGTTAGGCTATAAATGAACTACACTACAGTCACATGGCTTAATGTATCCACCACAACAAGGCCGTAAAGCCTTAA
>NW_024621525.1:0-1632 GCF_008729295.1 Plectropomus leopardus | reverse complement strand
AGTACGTTGAATATGTTCTTAAACACGACACTTGAGTCATTTTATATAGTTTTGCATTTAGATCCTGCAGTGTGATTTAAGAGATTTTATATGAGCAGGTTAAAAAAAAAAAGGTCAAAGGTCACTTTTGCAGCTGACAGCCCAGAGTCGGCCTCTGAACTTGTCTGAGAGGCTTCATGGAAAGAATCTGCACCACGTTCACGATCGTCCTGGGGATCTGAAACCAGAAGTTACACTGACGTTAAATAATGTCTCAACGCTGAAATCATTTTATTGTCCGCATGTCCGCTCTCAGAAATCATAGCTTCATTGTGGCAGCGGAGGACAAACTGTTCCCATGAAGAAACTGTTTATTCAACATTTGTACAGAAAAAGACGCAGACACAAAGACAGAGCAAACAAAAGGCTTCACAATACATTCACAACTTAAGCAACACAGTTTACAGACAGTATTTAATCTTTATGGGAGTTTTTATCATTGAAACTGGCTGCGTGAATAGATTGTGTAAGAGGAGTTGAGCCCTCGCTTTATATTTTCCTATTTTTAGCCACGTTAACACCAGACCTTTACGGACGCTGATGTCTGTCCAGATCAGTGCTGGAAAGTCATTTTTAAACAAATACTGTGCATGCCATAAAACTTCAATTAATGGCTGGGATATTATTTGCTTATATTCGGGACAGGCGTCTTTTATTTCCTTTCTCAAAAGACTGGAAAATACAATCAGTTTATGTATTTAACCCTTTGAGACCTGGGCTCAATGGCTTTATTTTATTCCAAAACATGGGAAGAAGGTAAAGAGCAACAAAAGAAGAAATGATCCAGTAATTTGCAGTGAATTTGTGAAAATTTTCAAGAAAATTACTCAAAAAATAAAAAATTTAAAAAAGCAAATAAACAAAGACAAGACAGAAAAAAATAACCACAAATAAGCACAAATGACCGGAAAAAAGCTTAAAATGTTTTTTAAAAATTCTGTAAAATAATTTAAAATATAACGAATTATGCTAATTATGAATATAGTTCACTGTAATTTTTTCCTTCATTTTTTAAAAAATACTCCTCTACATTTACTGATCTTTTTCTTACGTCTTTCTTTCACGATGCCAATAACACCGTCTTCTTTGATGCTCGAGGTTTCGGTAAAATTAACTGAATGATTGAATTGCAGAGACTCTTAAGGAGCTAAGATTGTGAGTAGTATGTCCATATTGACAAAAGTCCAAACATATATAAAAACTGTATGTGCGATCTCTGCAGGAACTAACGTTAACTCCGTCAAACCCAGAACAGTACTTATATTTTCTTTGAGCGTTTCCATTTTATGTCATTTATACTAACAGCCTGGTGTGACTGCTGGACTTTTAATTTAGTGTCTGATCGTGTTTTTAGTCTTTAAATCTCACCTCGTTCATCATCAAGTCCAGAGCTTCTGTCATGTGCTGAATGAAGTTGTCCGGAGAGAACAGAGTCTGTGGAGAGAAGAAGAAGAAGAAGAAGAGGGTCAGACTTAAATCCTGGCTGCACATTAAAGGGTTGTTACTGGTTGTTATCAGGAGTATAGATTTATAGATTTCAGGTAGTTTGGCCCAACTCTACCTAAAGAGGCAAATTCACTGCATGTCAGGAAG
>NW_024621524.1:0-1637 GCF_008729295.1 Plectropomus leopardus | reverse complement strand
GAGCCAGATGCAACTAAATTTTGTTCTACTGTATGCCTCTTAGAGTCTGAATGACAATAAATAAATCTTGAACACTGAATCTTAATGATCTTTTGGAGAAACACAACCCAATGTCAGGCTGTGGTGATCTCATAACCAATGATCAGACCTGACAGACAACCACAACAAAACCATCCACTGGCACAAGTAACACAGTTTATGGTGTTAGCATGCTTATATTTGGTAAAGACAGTTTTGCAGGTATTTAGTCAGAAACCAAAATATGAGAAAATGGCAATTTTGACCTGATTATGGAGATGATGTCAGAGAATCACCAAAGTTATTAGGATTCATCCTTTGGTGACCATGAATGTTTGTAAAAAAAAAGGTTTTGGCAATCCATCCAATGGGTATTGAAACATTTCAGCGATAGGTCGAGTGACCAACCATTAGTCCAATGATAGAACCATGTGAAACCTTGCCTCCAGCTCAGAGGGATTTGTTATTTTAGCAGTTGCCTTAGTTTTCTTCCCAAAAAAGTGAAACTCTGGGTTTCTTGGGCCTTTTTTGTTCTGTTGAACTCCATTCTAGATTTCAGTGAGTAAACTGTTATAAAAGAAAGCAAAGACTAAAACCTGTAAAAACACATTCCATAGACCTTTTTCGATTATACATATCCCTGACTTTTTTCTTACCTACTTATTGGTCCTCATAAACCTTCGAGACTCTTTCCACATATATGCTGGCTCCTACACTCCTCCAGGTTGCTTAATGCTATGCACCTCCCCAGTCTCTATCACCTTTAAAAGATGTGTGAGGTTTTAGCATTTAGAGTATTTCATTCGGAGTTTATTCTCGGGGTCATTTAAGGTTTAGTTTGCAGACACTTTGGAAAAATGTGGCCTCATCCTCTGACCTTGTTGATGACTCAGCTAAAAAGTTTTGCCAGTCATTGTAGATTTATTCTGTGGAGGACCAAACATCAGAGTACCTGCATCAAAAGCTCTTTTATCCAACCTTGTTCACAAGTAGAGGTTAACGTGCAGCAGCCCTCAAGTCAGGAATGTAATTATTATTGTGACACTGACTCTCAGGTATTCTAAGGCTAACTCTTTAAATTACAGTGGGCTGTTCTCCTGCCTCCATAACTGACCTTAGAGGAGAAGGGGACGACAGCTTTTTGAAGCTCTCCAGCTCTCCTGGACTGATACAGTATAACTGTTATCTCTTATTTCAAGAGGACACGCAGGAAGTGAATGTTTCTCTGTGACTGCAGGCTTTATTGATTCCAAGAGGGGGAATCTGTTTGTTGCAGCAACACAAATACAGAAAGAGACCAAGGAAGATAAAAACAAATGAAAAAGAAAATACATCTATAAATAATATTATTGCAAATAAATACATTTTAACTATGCAGGCGAAAATCAATTAAAAATTGTATATTTATATCAACGTAATATACTACTGTGACCAGTGTTAATAGAGAATCACATATAATATACAGTACAGTATTACAGCTATTGAGTAAAGTAATTTTAGAGTAATTTTAAGTAAATGAAACAGCTATCTGTATTGATATAGAACAATATAAAGATTATGTTTAAGGTTCAAGTTTCATTTATTGTCATTATACAACATGGAGGGCAAAAAATGCAGTT
>NW_024621523.1:0-2137 GCF_008729295.1 Plectropomus leopardus | reverse complement strand
CGCTAGAGTTGAACAATACTATTCTCTACAAATAAAGAACGTAGGTGTTAATTGTCTACAGTAAATGCAGATTATGTTTTCATTTTTCATTATAACTGTGGCAGATATCTGATAAGAAAAAGTCAGCAGCCCACCTGCCGCACTGATCCTCCTAAACTGGAGAACAAAGTCAAGCAGACACTTAGCCGCACAGGCCGCCTGTAACGTTTATAATTGATTTTCGGACCACTGAGGCTCATGTTGCTTTGGCACCTCGTTGCATCTCTAACCTTCTTTAATCCCGTACGAGCCGACTGTAGCCTGAAATTTCTCCTGCAGGGAGCAGACAGTCGATCCGAGGTTTGTAAAGAATCGAGCACGCTGGAAATGTTCTTTCTAAAGTTAAATTAACCTGCTTTTGTATGATGTACGTTAGAATCAGATTCAGATTCAATTTAATTTTTGCATCTTATCATATTAAAAATACAAAACAAGCAAAGTTCTTGTGTCTTGCCTTCTCAATCTGCAAAATGATGTCCCACACAATACAATGCTATTCTGGATATTAAGTGCACAGTGTAAAGTGCTTTACCAAAGTGCGTTAAAGTGCATCACTGAACAACACTGAAAGAAATATTAAAATACATAATATTCCATAAAATATTAAAATCAGTAATTATCATAAGAACTTCACTAAAACCTAAATCAAATCACTTCATAATCATAAAAACAGAATATTAAAATACAGTTTGTCAATAAGTTAGTGTCATGATACAGGAATTTTCATTTTGATACAGTATAAAAATATCAATATTTAAGACCATTTTAATTCTACAAGGGCAGTTGAGATTGAAGATGCAATAACGAAATCTTTTTTAAAAGATAGATATACAAGGCTGTAACATGAAAATGATGACTCTTCTTTTCTGGTTGGTAGCAGAGAAAGTGCAGCTGGTGTATTGATTGTGAGGATAATGAGTATTGAAGCCTTTCAGATATTGAGAATTGATTTACGTATATCAACATTTTTGACACACAACACTACTATAAGTATAGATTATGTCCATTATCATGCTGCACATTATAGCAACAATTAGCCAATCAATAGATCAATTAGGCGAGCATTTTAATAATTTTGTTATTGTTTCAAGTGTGGATGTTTTCTGATTTTTATTGTCTTTTATGACAGCAAACTTTTTTTTTTTTTTTTTAAATTTTGGGTTGCTTGTATGAGCTCAGGCAAGTCATAATGGACACATGTTCTATAAATCAATCGATTAAGAGAATTATACATAGAATTATTGATAATAGAAAAGATGCGGTACTTGCAGTCTTACTGCAAAATTGATTATCTGTATTTTCTTTTATATCATTGTAACTGAATATATTTGAGTTTTAGACCATTGTTGAGACAAAGCAGAACATCTGAAGCCCTCAGCTCGGGCTTTAGGAAATTGTAAAATGACTTCGATGAGGGGAAAATCAAACTTAACAACAAATTGATTGATGGAGAAAATAACTGGCGGATAAATCAATAATTCAAATAAGTCTTCTCAGCATGTCAGCTGTCAACATCAGACAGCGAGCGTCATTTTTCTTAATGGCGGAGCTGTTTCTGGAGCAGTGCCATTCATGTTTATTTTTTCTTCATCGCTGATCTCTCATGAGAGACGACAAATGCGGGGAATTGATCTGTGAAGTGCTGCGAGTTGTGAAGTGGGGAACACAACTCTGCCGCTCCTCTGTGGGTCTGCCGAGATCATCTGTCCGAAGCTTGATTGATTTTTGATTTGGCTGCAGCTTTCTGAAGAAGCAGCCTTTCGCCCGGGCCCTTTTGTTTTATTCATTAGCTCACTGAAGACTTTTCCACGCAGCAGCTGATGCTAATAGCCTCGGTCAGGCTTCTTATCTCCTGTTCCTCGGCTGATTCATAATGCCTTCAGGCGCAGGAGCTCAGCGCGCTCATTTAGGATGGCAATTATGTGAGAGTGGCAGTGATCATCCTCGCTATCTGCGCTCGGTGAGAAGGTGATGGGAAATTGCATTGAGTATCCAGTGTTACCAGTGATAATTCTGCATGTCTGACAGAGAAGATGGAGACTTCTGCTGTGACCTAAAGGCCCAGCGTGTGGGATTTAGAGAGATATGTTGGCAAAAA
>NW_024621522.1:0-1095 GCF_008729295.1 Plectropomus leopardus | reverse complement strand
TTTAAAAGAAATCAGATAATGTGTACAATATGGTCTGATAAATGTTGTAAATGTTGAACCAATTGTTAAAAATGAAGAAAAAACCCCCCCCCCCCCAAAAAAACAATGCCAAATATATACAAAATACAAAATTCCCATGCTTGTGATTTTACCCATAATCCTGGATCCCTAATTCAAAGCGACAGGTATTCTGTTTCCTGTCAAAACACGGGCCCGCCAGCAGGTGACACATAATGAATCACCGCATCACAGCTATCCAAACAAACAAAGACAGAATGTGATGACAGGATTCAGAAGAACGTCCTCTAACGCAATATAATGCAGAAAATATGCACTTCAGTGCAAAACTGAAGTTCTAACGGAGACTCAGGAGGCTTCATCAGCACATCAGCAAATTAAGTGCTTTAATTGCAGCGAAGACACTTCAATTGCTGCTTCTCTTCCTCCTGAGTTCAAGCAGTTTGAAGCAGCACCGAGACGGCATTGATCAAGCATTCATCTCAAGAGATGACCAGCAGTGGACTGGCAGTGACCTCGCTCTCTCATGTCTTCTGTCTCATTCAGTGCCGAGAGACGGATGAGGATTCCTATCATTTCTACCTTTTCTGCTGCTGCGTGAACCACAGGGGAACTGCAGCCATTCATCAAACTGCCAGGCAGCTCCTGGAAGAGCCCTGCAGTTTGAAGCACAGCCAACTTGGTTGAGCTTTTTAGTCTGCAGTGAGCACGGGGAAAAATAGTAACATGGAATTGCATAGAATCAGGAATTTTATGGCAGCTTTTTAAAGAGACAGACCTCTGTCCAGCGGTTATTCTTTAAGTAATCCAAACTAAACCACCAAATGTATGGCTTGAATTTTGCTTTTGTGGTCTGCTGCACAAATGTTTCCATAAGGATCCTTGAAACATATTCTACAGTTACATACCACTTTTCATCAGTAGATAACAGTACTTCAAACTACAGTAAAACTGATACTGGATTTTTGGGGCAGATCGTGATAACGATATTGAGGAATAAAAAAATGCTATGTTGATATGTTGTTTGATATTAAATATATATGCAATATATATTTAATATCAAACAACATATCAACA
>NW_024621521.1:0-2966 GCF_008729295.1 Plectropomus leopardus | reverse complement strand
CACACACACACACACACACACACACACACACACACACACGAATGACAATGTATGATTAAAAACAAAATCCTCAGTCTGAAAATTCCAGAAAAAATATTTTCACCCCCATACATTTCTTCACCTTAACACAGTGCATATTTTTCTTGTTTACATAAATTAAGACTTTACAAAGCTATTAGATTTTGTATTTATCAGTAAAAATCAGTTTACTTAAAAACAGCGCCATCTTCTGGATGCCAGCATAATCACAAAAATAGAGTATTACTGCCCACTGGACTGTTACAGTGATTGAAGCATATTTTCATATAACATGTTTGAATTTTCTATATATATATACTTACACTCTCTTAAAGGTGTAAAGGTCATAAACTGCTCTTTGCTTTTAACCTGTTTTTTAAACACATCAAGCCATCAAGTAAAATCTTGAATGAAACACCTTTACTTTTGTAACAGGTTATTTTACACTGTAATTTTACTCAAGTAAAATATCTGAATACTTCTTTTACCATTGACTTTCAGGTAATGAAAGCTGATCTTTCTTCATTTTAAACTCTGGTGGTGATTCAAATCATATTTCAGCAGGATTCAGGCAGAAGAGTTGCTCTCCACGTCGTCACCGCTCCTCTGATAACAGCCATCTGAAGTTCTTCAGCTCTCTGATGCTGGTGGAAATCCTGTGGGACAATTCACCAAGAAAACAGTGACTGAAATGTAAATTTGGGCTCCAGAGTTTTCTCTCTGCCATGTACCCCAGTTATTCTGAGGATATAATGAGAGAATTTGCTATTTTCACATTTCAGGGGCAGCGTTGCACATATTTAAATGCACTTAACGTTTGCACGGGTCTGTGCTGTGCACTTAAAGTCTGTTTCTGCAATATGTATTTTTATGTTACAGCCTCTATGTCCAAGACAAAGGTCCCTCGGGACATACACATGTTGATGTACGATGCTGACAGACTCTCTCACCTTCCAATGGCGTTGAACAGGGAGACGATCTCCTGTCGGCTGAGCTGGAAACTGGGTCGCTGGACGCTGGATGTGGGCAGAGCTTCAATCTGCCGCTCTGAAAACAAAATCTTTAGGGATGTTCCTAATCCCTGAGTCTGATGACGAGAGAGAGACAGAGATCAAAACAAGGCAGCAAATCACTGTTGTACCAGAGTACAATTACCACACTGTAAAAATACTCTGTCACAAGCAAAAATCCTTAAGTATGTACGTCCATATAAAATGTCCTTAAAGCAATAAAAGTTGAAAAAATGTCCTTTGTGACTGTTACACTATTAAATATTGTATCATTAGATTATTATGACTAATAATAATATAAAAGCATAAAAGCTCATTTTTAACTAGCAATTAATTTTATTTTCATTTTAGTCATTAATGCAGTTAAAATTACAACAGCACTCTGATTATGGTATTTTTTATTATTCCCATTTTCTTCTTATTATTATTTTTATTGTGGTAATAATAAAAAGAGCTATAATCGGAGTGCCATCCTCATTTTGACTGCACTGATATCCACTTTGAGGATTTAGCATCTCAAAAAGGTCGATTGTTAGTTTTCATCATGAATTTTCATCATGGCTTCATCTACCGATTGTTCTTCATTAAGAGATTAATTGATTGATTTGTAAAAACAGTGAGAATAACAGTTTTTAATATGTGCAAATCACAGGATTATTACAAATAAATTTAAATTATTTGAAATAAAAGCAGCAAATCTTTGTGAAGCTGGAACCATTCATAATTTCTAATCAGATATAAATAATAAAATATTAAATAAGCTCTTTGTAGGTTTTGTGCACATAAATCTTAATTTGAAAAGTAACTAAAGTTATCAAATGCATGTAGTGAAGCAGAAAAAGATGAATATTTCTTCCACCACTGACACTCAGCTAATGAGAGCTGGAGTAGAAGTGGCGTGAAAATTAAGGACTCAAGTAAAGTATAAGTGCCTTTAAATGTGTACTTAAGTAGTACTTGGGCAAATATAATGAGTTAGACTCCACCACAGCAGATCAAATAACCGTTGCAACAACAAAAAGAAAAAACTCGCCTGCAGTTTCCCCCACAGTCGACACTTGAAGCAGCCCACGCAGTCCATGATCCTGGAGATGTTGAGGAAGGCCAGTCTGATGTCCTCCTGAAGAAAACACACTCAAGTCACTTTGATGGTCGAAAAAAATATGTTTAAAACCTGGTTAATAACTAAATAACAAGAGTGGAGTGTGTCGATAATGACTTGATTTTACTGAGAGTGTGAACAAGTCCTTTATTTTCTGTGTAGTGAAACAAAATGAGTCTCATTTTCAGTTAAATGAACGCAGATTTTCTTCTCACGTCCACAAAGACCTGCTGTCCACGTTATTAAATCTGAAAATGATCCTTTCTTGATAAATACAGCAGTATTTTCTTGGAATACGAGGTGATCACTCTGTCTGTTACTTCATTTTTTCAGTTTTCTTGTTGAACAGAAGGTTATAATAATCGCTGACCTTCAGTTCGGCTGCTTCTTTTTCATCCCCAGCAAACAGAGACGTCTCATCAAAGTGCAGAGGGAAAGATCTGGAGAGGAAAATCACAACAAACTCACAAGAAACTACACTAATAAGAAGAGAAGAAAACTAAATAATCCACAGGTTGCTCCCAAAACTAGTAGCTTTATAAAATGAACCATTTAGCAAAGCATTTTTCCAGGAAACTCTAGAAAAAAAGAAAATTGCTTGCAAAAAAGAGAGAAAAATAACTATAAAGCTGTACCTTAACTTTGTCATGTTGTACCACTCTTGCATATTTTATTTTTTAACCTTAATTCTTATTTAAGTTTTACATACCTCTTACTATTTATTTTCTACTTTCTTTATTCATCTGTACTTATTTTCATCCATGTGCTTCTGCAATGACCAAATTTACCATCTGAAGTTAATTGAAAATATTATACATAATATGTATATATAAACC
>NW_024621520.1:0-2916 GCF_008729295.1 Plectropomus leopardus | reverse complement strand
CACACACACACACACACACACACACACACACACACACACACACACACTGCGTGACTATGAGTCACCGCCACACTTGATTCACAAGGCATTAATAAACCTTCACCAAACTGCCTATAGTCCTACATAAAGCTCCATCTCAGTGAAACCAGCTCTCAGGTAATTACACAACCACATAATTTCCACAGCATGGCTATTTCTTGCTCATCCATGAGTGGGCCATGTTGCTTTGGATAATCACACGGTGACTCGCATTTCTTCTCCAAATGATGAATGCACTACTAGAAGATTGACCTTAATTGAGTTTGATTGCAGCATCTTCCAGCAGGGCTCAGCAAAATCAGCTGAATGGGTTTAGTGGTCTGTGATGAGATCTTTTCTTCCTGTTTCTCCTCATTATGTACATGGCGGGGGCTGTGAGGCTGTGGAGGATGGACTAGAGGCCACAAATCAAGCTGCATACTTGTGAGGGAAGCTCCTTGGAAAAGACCCTTTAAAACAAGATTGTTTTAGATTTTTTTTTGAAGGCAATCCAATCAAGATTGATGAAACATTTTTGCCAGGGTGCAGGATAACAAGAGCAAAAAGAGAAGACATCTGTGCAGTTATTAAATAATAGGCTATTCTTATTTTTCTTATTGTCTTTTTCTAAACCTGTCTTTGGAAAGAAATCTAAATCTACTTATGTATTTACAGTCACCAAAGTTATAATCTAACATATTGTTATGCAGGTTGACCTGAACTCCCAGAAGTCACAGGATCCCATTGTTTTCAGAAATCCAGTGAAAGAAGGCCGCACTGTTTTGTCGATGTAATACATGAGGTTCACTAGTGTTTGTATTGCAGTTGTACAAAGATGACTTAACACTGTTTCTATGAATGTGCAGCACCACATTCGATGGTGAGAGCAAGACAAAATGAAACTGCCTGTGATCCACAAATCATTGTGAGAATATCTGACAAAAAGACTGTAATGTCAAAGATAACAGTAATAAACGTCTGTTTAAAATAGCAGTAAAATACACATGTAGTGTGAAAGAGGGACTAAAATGACCAAATGTGGTCCCTCACTTAATCTGTATAAATTTGTTACTAGGATACTAGAGTAAAAGAAGACTCTGTTATCTTTATGCGCATTAACAGTCTCTGAAATCCTGCTGACTAACTGCAAGAAACACTGAATGTCTTTCTAGAACAACAGTGCGATGTGAATCCCAAGTTAGTTAAGTGCTTTATAATAAAAACAATAAAGCTAAAAAATGTGTACAAGATAACGGTAAAATAGTATCAAAAGTAACAATGAATGACATAAGTTAAGAAAAGGCCAAATGATAGAAGTAAGCTTCACTGAGGTTGCCTCCACAGCTGAGGAGCACGGATAGCAACTAATGACTATACCATTACGATGCAAAGAGCAATAAACTTTCAATCATTCCAGAAATGACTAAAAGTAAGACCTAACATAGTTACGAACATTCAGTTCAACTTCTGCCAAAGATGCTTAAATCCTACACATTGGTCCTTTAACTTGAAAAATGGCCTTTAGTTTTATATGTAGTAGTCACGTCAGCCACACCTTTCATCACAGGGGTGTTCTGGGTCACAATAATCTTGGGTGAGTAGAAAGTCCAGGATACAGCGATGGTGCCCTTGCAAAACAATAGCACGCAAATGTCATTTCTTTTTTCGCTGAAGCCGAGAATGGCAGAGTTTGCAATGACTTTGCAAATATTATATCTTGAGACACCAGCCTTTTGTTTTCTCGAGAATTGACAAACTTTTACCTAGTATCACGACAAAACAAGCTTAGTTAACTCAATGTAATGAGTTAATATACTTCTGATATCGAGATACTGGCAATGAAAAATAATTCCAAGCATGGCCATTCTGGGTTTATGTAATTATGTGTTTTTGTGTGCAAATACCATGAGAACAATCATGTATTGGTGGAATAAGTGGAATAAGTATTTTGTGCAATGTGTCACTTATCTCAGGCTTGAGAGTATCCTGACATATGAGTGTCAGTGTGAGATTAAACACATTAACAATTACTTCATTAGTCATTTAGCATCTCTGCTCAGTGGTCATCTAACTTGCGTTCCAGGCCTTTGCTACACCCAGTTTCTATGGTTACACCTTTTTTGCACACTGCTTTTGGCAGTCAGAAAATCCTCTTGAGCAATACACATGCATCACCTTTGAAGCTGACAGTTAGGTGAGGCAAGGTGAGACTGGTACACACGCCATTAAAAGAAGAAAGAACAGGGGGGGTTCATGTAGCTGAATAAAAATGCCTCCAGAACCAGTTGCCAGATGTCCTTTGTGTTCACCCTCTCCTCCTCATTAGCTGACAGTGCTTAAATTAGCATACCAGTATGCTATTTGGGAACAACCAGAGGACACTGCTCTTGAAATGAAATTACAGATTCAGTGAAGCACGTGAGATTCCTTCTTTGAACTATAGCATACAGCTGTTGAGCTCCTTGGCGAACCTCTGGGACGCACCGGACGCTTTCTCAGCATCTCTGGCCCTTTCCTCTATGGGTAGCCATTCCCCACTGGGTCAACCTCAGAGCAGATGTTGAGCTTATATGTCCCAGAGGTTAAATGTCCTCTGCTTTCCACAAGGTCAAGTTTACTGCCACAGCTTCAAAGCAGATTTGTGGTTTCTGGTTCATTCTGGGGTGACATGACACGGTAGTATTTGTGGGAGAAAGTGTAGATTGTCTCAGCTCATATTTGGGAAAAAAAGATAATGCATGTTTACAAAACATACGCATTTATGTACATGTTTGTATGCAAATTGGGTTAATAACCCTTTAAAGCCTGGATGGACATGAGTTTTACTTGGTAAATGAAGCACTTGTATAGCATTCTCCAGTCTTCTTTTTGAGTTCAGTATCTTGCCCAAGGATACTT
>NW_024621519.1:0-1996 GCF_008729295.1 Plectropomus leopardus | reverse complement strand
AGTATATAGTATATAGTTTTATGAATAAAACTAAAAGGCTATTAACTAAGAATTCTGAGAAAAGTTTTCATGGGAAAATAAACTTTGCTCATTTTTCTGAATTTATGGGACAATAATCTCATTAACTGTTCGTCGAGAACATTTTTTCCCCATGAAAACGTCTCTCGTAAATCTGAGATAGTGACCTTATTAATTCAGAAAAACAAGAGCAGTTTTTTTCCCTCATGAAGACTTTTCTCAGAATTCTTCGATAATAATCTTGTTAAGTCATAAGAACAGCACAGACATTTATTTCCTCCACGAAACATTTCTAAGAATTCTTGGATGGTGATCTGGTTAATTTGGAGAAATGGGGCCATTTTTTTTCTCAAGTGAATGTCTTTGTGCTCCAAAGTTATGAGCTGCTTATAAAAAAACTAAAGATTTCATGGATGGTGTTAGTTTAAGCCTAAAGCTAAATGCTAGGCAAACCAAGCAGTGCTGATCAAATAAAAGATAATGAGACGATCCTGCCTACTTCGTGCCTAAAATGTCATCAGAAACTCCAGTGAAAGCTACAAATCAGTGGAACTCTGCCTGACGATGTGAGGAGCTGCAGCTCTATCAGTACCTTCAAAATCACCTAAAAAACGGTTAAAAGCTGCTCAGCTCTGACTTTAAACTCTGGATTTTATAACTTGTTTTTTAACTGACAAGCATTCATAGTTGTGTGTGAGACATGTCAATTTTTTTTCTTTGGCTCAATAAAAATGTTTAAAATACAACTGAAAACTGGCAAAAAAAATTGCTAAAAATTGAGTCCAAAACAAATTTGCCTGCTACAATAAAATTTACCTTCCCTGAACAAACATACAGTATCCTTGAATGCCTGAAAAATGGGCCGACTTGTTACTGACTTCAGCGTAATACTGTTGGCTTTACTTTTACCTGAGCGGTTTTCCCATGAAGACAGGTGGCGGGGCAGGAGACAGTCCTCCCTCCGCAGCTGTGGCCCACAGCGATGAGTTCTGGAAGATGTCTGCTGGGTCCGTCCCACCTGGAAAACTGGCACATACATCCCAGAACTGCCCCCGACCACTCACAGCCACCTCAAACACCACACAGACGGAAATAAGTCAAAATCAGACAAACAGCGAACGTGTATTTTCAGCAGCATAGAGGCACCCTCAGTACCTGAGACAGCACTGACAGCCAGCCGGTCGGGTTGGCGTAGTCAGACGCGTTGTTTGAGGGGGTGATGATAGCTGTGTGGAGGGTTGCTATGGCAGCGACGCAGTGAGGGAAGCCCCAGTTGGACAGGAAGAGCTGGGCTGAATCCTCCAGCTCCTGCTCACTGGGGGGCCGCAGGTAGATGGAGCTTAGGAGCGCCACGATGGCGTGACACATGTCCCTGACACACCTGCACACGGTGGACTTCCCCACGCCAAACAGGGTGCTGATGGTGCGGTACTCGATGTTGGACGCCAGCCGCCACAGAGCCACCGCTACACGTTTCTCCACCGGCAGCGCCAGGCGGAAGCTGGTGTCCTGACGGGCCAGACGAGGCCTCAGCTTGTCACAGAGGTAGAAGAACGTCTCCCGGCTCATGCGGAACTTATCCAGCCAATCAGAGGGCTGGAATTCTGTCATCACCACACGCTCCCACCAATCAGTGCTTTGAGTGGTGGTCCAGGGACGAGTGCGGATGCGGACGTTGGAGCGGATACCTCCTGCTATCATCATCTGAGGAGGAGAAAATGAAAATTGGGAATAAAAATGTACTTTTATGGATTTTGTTCTATTGAAAATATCATGTATTTGTTTTTCAAACTGTCGGCTGTAGACGTTTTTGGATGGATCTATGAGCTTTTGTTATTTGCTTTGTCTCTTAAATTTTAAAATGTTTTGTTTGGTTTATGTGACAACAGTAAGAAATATAAGGACACATTTCCATCAGATAAATTGTGTGATCCTTAAAGCCAAGTTATATAAATGCAAATGCAAAAGATTTTTCCTT
>NW_024621518.1:0-2452 GCF_008729295.1 Plectropomus leopardus | reverse complement strand
GAGAGGTTGACGAGAGGCTCCAGACACGGGTAGCCCTCCTTCAGCACCATGGTGGCCCCCATGGTGCCCTCGGAGCTCTGCAGCCGGGTGGCCAGGCTCTGGATGCACTGCTTCAGCTTGGCCACCGTGGGGAGCCCACACTGCTCTTTGAAGCTGGCCGTGGCGCTCTGATGAGACGACACAGGAGAGACAGACGAGGAGGAGGAAGATGAGGACAGGGGAAATAGTATTAGATCAGATGTACAGTTCCGGCTGTAAAATTAAGCTGGGGAAGGTCAGAGAGGGTGACACACACACACACACACACACACACACACACACACACACACACACACACACACACAGGCACACACACTACCCGTCCTAGCCGCTGTCATCTGCTGTGTCTCTTGTGAATTAAATCAATATGGCAGTCATTGCCGCTTTTAATCCAGTGAAATCAGCCTTAGCTTAAGCGCATTTGGCAAAAGAGAAGACAATATGGCATAAATGTGGAACGGAAAAATCATTTTAGCATTTAGAGCAGTGATACTCAACTTAAGGCCCCTGGGCTAAATCTGGCCCCCCAATAGGGTGCCAGGTGGCCCCCCAAACATTTTCTAATTCACAATAAAAGTAAGTGATTCACACTGAGATTTTTTTGTACTTTAATTATGCATCAGGTGGCAGAGCGCATAAAACAGCATCAAAGTAGAGCTTGTTGATCAAAAACCGGTGTAGGATCCTCCGCACCCCAGACAGACGCTAAACTCATCAAGTCCTGAAATCCAAGAAACATCCTTAAATCCTTGAAATGTCCTCAAAATCCTCAAAACATCCTTAAGGTCCTTGAAAAGTCTTAAAATCCAAGAAATGTCCTATAGCCCTAGAAACATCCTAAAATCCTGGAAATGTCCTAAAATCCTGGAAATGTCCAATATCACAGAAACGTCCTAAAATCCCAGAAATGTCCTAAAGTCTTATGGATGTCTTAAAATCCTAGAAATGTCCTAAAATCCGATAAATGTCCTAGAAATGTCCTAAATTCCTAGAAATCTCTCAAAATCCTGAAAATGCCCTTAAACCCAAGAAATGTCCAAAAACTCTAGAAACGTCCCAAAATCCTAGAAATATCCTGAAATCACAGAAACATCCCAAATTCTAAAAATCTCCTAACATCCTTTAAAAGTACTAAAAACTCTAGAAATGCCCCAAAATCCGATAAACGCGTGGGGCTGCTGCGACGGGCCCCGGACCGCTTGTGGACCCCAAAACAAGTAGAGTATCTCTGATTTAGAGGGGTCTTTTTTGGCTTTTGCAGGTGTGTCGGGATACAAAACCGGGTTTGTTAGTGAATCTGACGGACAGAAAAAATGAGAGTCGTGTGTCAGTGTGCTGAAATGTCATTTTGGGTCACTTGATAATGAAGGTAAAAGATCTGTTTCTGCACACACAAGCACCACAATGCGATTTGCCACCTGGAAGAGCTCCAACTGGACGAGTGATTATCACGCCCCACCTGTGTGTGTGTGTGTGTGTGTGTGTGTGTGTGTGTGTGTGTGTGTGTGTGTGTGTATGTGTGTGAGACAGACAAACGGCTATAGAGGCATGATGAATAATAACTGAGTGTGGCAGATGAGCCCACAGCTGGACTCGTGGCAGAGAGACAGAGACAGAGAGGAGGAGGAGAGTAAAAGTCTGAGGGAAAGGACGGTGAGATTGAAGGATTATAAGCAGTTTGTGAATGAGTGAGAGTATGTATGTGTGTGTGTGTGTGTGTGGGTCGGATGATACATGAGATGATAAGGATCTGTCTCCCGCTAAAGATTGTGATCCAACGTTTATACTGATGAAAATATTCAACAACTGTGGGAAATGCTACAAATCAAATAAATAATAATATAAATAATAACTAATAATCCACCCCAGCTAATTTTTAACTTTTTCTTAATCTTTTATTTTTTTGCAGTTTGTGGAAAATGTCTTGCACAGTTGCTCATTATGTTTTTCTCCAGTGCTTTTAAAGAAATAAAATACATTTTATTTTATCTGAAGTTTAAGAGGTTTAAATAGTGAAGAAAACTGATGCTGATCTAGGTGTTAAAGGGTTAAAAAGGAAGGAGCAAGCTATCTGGAGCT
The DNA here is from genome assembly GCF_008729295.1 of Plectropomus leopardus. NCBI lineage: Eukaryota > Metazoa > Chordata > Actinopteri > Perciformes > Serranidae > Plectropomus > Plectropomus leopardus. Next base: position 334 of record NW_024621518.1, on the reverse strand, counting down.
CTTTGGAAGAGACCGACTTTATCTCCGACATGACGGCTAAACGTTTCTGACAGATTCTGTCAGAAAGAGCCGCGAGCGTCATAGCAACAGCCCTGACGACACACACTGATTGATACACACGCAGACAAATCACAGCTGAACTCAGCCTCATAAACATCGACGAAAGCACACGGAACAAAGGAGCCAAGCGTGTTTGACCTGTTCGTTTTTGAGGCGACGCACGTTCGTTTGGTCAGTTTCACTTCATTTTTTTTTTTCAATGTTACAATCAAATGGCAGTTTCAAAACTTCAGTTTTTACAGTATCTGGCTGTGCTAAATGGTGTATTTTGGTG
>NW_024621517.1:0-2467 GCF_008729295.1 Plectropomus leopardus | reverse complement strand
TATAAGTACATAATTATAGTTATTTAACAGTTTTCTTTCAAATTTTTCAGAGTCATTTGATAATTTTCTAATTTTTTCCTCTTTTTTTTTGGTAATTTGCAGGGCATTTCATACCAAGCTGCCTTTTTTCCATGGTTTTGAAAGCAATCCCATTCCAAAGGACTGACATGTTGTCTCTCACCACTTCTTCTTCTCTTCCTTCTGTTATTTCAAAAGTCTTTGTCAGATCTGCGTCTCATGCACGACGGGTTCGGCAGAGCGGGCTGCGCCCCTTGATGCAGTCATTATGTTAACAACTCAAGTGTGTACAGTGGTCCATGGCAATGCGGCATGCAGATGATGATCACCGTTCTCTGCTGCATGTTATGCACATCTCTTTCACTGCTGGGGAGGCAGAGGCAAACACTGCCAAACAAGTTGCCTTACAGCCTCTGTCTCTCTGTCTCTCTTTCTTTCTCTCTCTCTCATTTTCCCTCTGGTCCAATGCAACTTTTGCCAGTTACGCACGATAACTGCCAGTTTCAGGCGTCTCCTGTGCAGTGCACACACTGGAGTTTGTGTACGGTATGTGAACAAATGATCCCCTGCCCAACATTTTCATTAGTTATAATGACTTAATGGAAACACAACAGATGCACTTTTATATGAAATTACACAGATTTTAAGTTAAGCTTGTAAAAGACACCAAAAAACACCAAATTCAAGCCGATTTTAAAGTGATTTTAAGAAAATAAAGCCTGAACCCAGCAGGTCCGTCCCCATTGAGTTCAGGGAGAGAATCAAGCATTGTATTGTATTGTCCCAGAAGTGTGTGGTGAGAGGTCACACATATAACACGTTGTCAAAACATCAGATGTCCTGCCAACACTTCTTATCCCGACTTGTCACATGTTGCCACTTGGATATTTACATTCCGAGATGCTGCTACCGTGATGTCAACAAAAGCTCACAGTGGGATGAACAGCGCGGACTGTCACGATGGTTGGGATTAGGCAAAAAAGTCATGCATGGTTATGTTTAGGCAAAAGAGGCACATGATAAGGTGTGGGGAAAAAACACACACACATCCACACAGAGAGCGAACTCTGGAGTCCTGCACAAAAGTCAGTTGTTTGTAGGACCCATCTACCTGCCCTATAAGCAAACTCTTATATTACGTGGTTACCAGCAGCGTTACTACCAGATGCTGTCCTTCAGTCTTTCATATGCACACAACTGGTTCTGCCTGGCCGCCTCCTGTGCGCGCTGCATGTGGACACACCCAGTGCCATCCTGCCGACCCCCAGTGTTTCATAATAATGCCACCAGTTCTTTCTGACCGCATTCTCATCTGACGCCATTCAGCAGCGTCAGGTTGGATGTGGAAGGTGGCTTTTGGCGTCACACTCATACGTCGAAAGCACTGACAGAGAGGTGCTATTTGACGAGTTCAACAGACTGGCAAGGCAGCATGAAGGCATGATATTCCCACCTTGAACAGTCGGTATAAAAGGTGCTTTAGAAAGGCTCTTAATGATGCACACAGCTTCCATGACACACAACAAGTTGTTCTGAAATACTGCAGAAAACAATAGTGGGTTTAATCTCCTTTAAGTTCATTTTCAACAGGTTATGTTAAAATTAAATAGATCTCCAACAGGACTGCTGTTCACCCACATAAAGAGGAGCTATTTGAGGTGGGTCATGCACCTGGTTCGGGTGCCCCCCCTGGGAGTTTGCCTTTAGAGGTACAGGACTGGAGGCAGACCTCGGGGCAGAATCAGAATAAGTTGGTGTTATAAAATCTCATAGTTGGACAGAAACTGAGGAAGTCCTGAGTAAAGCTGTCAGGGAAAAGAGCGTTTTGTCTGCTCTACTTGCCCTTCAGACTTGAACGGAGAAACTGGCTGGGAAAAAGACTGACGGATAAATACAAAAAGTTCCACTTCATGTGACCTTGCCTGTCACCTCTCCTCAGGATTTGGCTCTTCATTAAACTTCTCCATCTTTTTTTTTTTCTAATAGTTTTGTTAAATGAAGTTAAATTCAGCTCCACATTGACACATCTGTGTCATTTTCATCAATGCTGCAAAGTTGTTTGTGTTTGTGGCAGATGGCCTGAATGTTTTTAGTCCCCTGTGAAGTCAGAGATGAATGCGACTTGTTTTCCTTTTTCGGTTTCTTTTTCCCTCCTTACCCCTCGTTCTGTCACAACGCATCTCCTTCAGGTTGCTGATGAGTCTAAGCAGCAAGGCTTGAAGCAATGAGATAATTGTCACTCGTCTTGCTACTCCCACATACAGTGTGTGTGTGTTTGTGCACTGGGGATCTGCAGGCCTTGTGGCAGTCTCCTTTTCATTGTTTTGTCTGCCATAATTAGTAGACTTCTCTGGAAAACGGTTCAACACACACCCACTGACACACAGAACCACAGGGGCCCAAGCCCCCCAACACTTGATGCTTTGTAAAGAACGTTATTTTCATGTAG